>NC_134490.1:84547340-84671909 GCF_040206685.1 Ascaphus truei
GGCTGATAGTGAGCCTCCGACCGCTCACACAGCTCCTGCTGCCTCACCCCCCTCCCACACTCTCCGGCGGATCCTCGGGGTTGCCTGGTCGCATGGGCCTCTGTCTTGCCACCCCCTAGGGACGCGTCGATCGGAGCTTCAGGGTAGAGAAGCTGAGAACCCTGGCCGACTGCACTAGTTACACTCAGGTGAGTCCTAGTTAAAATATAATAAATCCTGCTACTAGCTGTGAGGACAGGAAAAAGACTAACGTGCAGGTAGAGGGAGGGGCCTTTATGGCCTACCTGCAAGAATCAATTTCCTGTTCTACTAAGCTAAAGAGGAAGTTAACCCAGGAGTGCCCACTGCCAGGGTGATCAGGAAATCTTATTTTCTGAAGTTTTTATTGGGTCAACAACAAGACAAATAAAAAGGGGAAAATGTACTGAAGGAAAACCACTGGATCATGGGAGCAATGGAGGGGAAAACTAGGATGGCAGTGGGATAATGTTAGGTAAATAGGGTGGCTAGTAACAGGGATAGGTAAATTGCAATACCTTTACCAGAGGAGTAGGAGAGGTGACTGCTCCAAGATGGCTGCTGGATCTAAAAGAAAGCATGCCAGCCTGGGCAAGCAAGAAATGAGGCTAGGAGTATGCCAACTTGCAAGGGGAGGCCGGGCAGTCCAACTGACAAGAAAGCAAAAGGGTGTTGCCAAGGCAACTGGCTGAGAACAGGAAAATTACATTTGTAACAACATAACACTGAGGAGTGGTGGGAAAATTAAACACATGTTCCAGGACACCAAAATTATTTCCACTAGTGCAGGTGCAATGGTGTCGGCAACAGCCCTGCCCGCTTCTCGTGTAATAACCGTTCTATGGATGTAATAGACTTTTTCATTCGAGTATTCAAATCTTACTCGTTTTGTTACATTTTTATACAGTAATCAGAGTGCAGTTTAGTTTATTCCATCCAGTTGTTTAGAGGATTTTTTTTGCATTAATGGGGCAGTTCATTTTTTTTTTGTTTTTTTTTTAAGCACCTCTTTTATTTTACAAGGTGGGAACTGGGAGTTCTTCTGAACCAAAGACCGCGATTTTCAGCTCTGAGAACTCTCCGGTTCCCAAGATGCTTACCGGTGAAGTTACGGGGTTTAAATCTCCATCAGAGGAAACAAAATGGCTGCCGAATATCGGGCCAATAGGAAGCAGCAACATGGGTTGTGGATTCTTATTGAATGACCATTTAAATCTCCTTAAAAAAACAGGAAGTAATACTTACCGGTGAAGTTGCAGGTATTATCTTTGAAATTGAAGGGCCCCAGAGCTAAAATAAATAAAT
Organism: Ascaphus truei; assembly: GCF_040206685.1. NCBI lineage: Eukaryota > Metazoa > Chordata > Amphibia > Anura > Ascaphidae > Ascaphus > Ascaphus truei. The sequence continues at coordinate 84,548,664 of NC_134490.1, forward strand.
AAAATAATACAAAAAAGCCTTATACAGCTCCGGGGGAACCCTTAATCGTGTAAAACAATATTATAGGTTAGTTAGGGTGGATGGCTCCTTTAGCCTTTTTATGTGGCTTTGTACACTTCTAATATTAGTAGAGGATCATTCATGAAGTATCTCATGGTGCTTCATATAAAAGCAGTGGAAACTTAATTAATATTATGGAAAGAAACATTCTGGGCAACACCCAGACATGGAAAGAAACTAGGGCATATAATAAATGAATGCAGGCAATCTACACTGAGATAAACATTAACTTTTCGGTATGTCCTGGGTTCCCACACACAATTATCCTAGTACAAATTGCAAGAAGCAGAAACAGCAATTGCATGCATGCTGTACCAATGAGGGTGGCCCTTGGGGAGTTGGGTAAACCATTCCAGAAGCAAAAGGGTAGGTCTGTGCATGAGGAGGGACTAGCTTCTTTGTTAAACCTTGAGGCAGACAGATGATGTGTAACCTGGAGTGGCACGTGCTTGTTTGAACAAAAATACATTTGTGCTCAGTAGCAAGAGTATATTTTCTTGGAAATATTTGAAGATTAAACGTGAAAAATACATATTGCCCCAAGAGGCAAAACCCCACCTAGTTTAGCAAATATGTCACAGTGGTGAGTTTAGTCTCATAAGAGGACAAACAGAATTTGGATACTAGACATTTTGTTCAATTCTATAGAGTTATATCTGAGGAATAGTGCATTTGTAGGACAAGGTGTGTGTTTACATTATGTATGTATGTTCTCAAAATTATAAACGGCACTGTGCAAATGTATAGATATTGGCATTAATGGGAGTGCTGAAGCTGCTACGTAACAAAAGTGACAAACACATCGCAAAAATGAGCAGCCACTCCAAAAATGGAAAATAATTTATTATTTTATGAAAATACATTTTCTGCACTTTTTTGATTTTGAGTGTCTGTTCTGTCAGTCTGATATCCCTTATGGCAAAACTTGTATAGAACATACTATTGTTAAGTTAAAAATATATATATATTTTTGGGGGGTGGAATTGTGTGTGGTTTTTTCCCATGATGTATTGTATGTGTATGTATGCACAACCCTGAGGAAGGTTCCGTTTGTGGAACCGAAACGTTGGTTCTTTGAGTTTTCATCTCTCCAATACATCACCTAGACGCATATCGCTTGTGTGCTATCTCTCCTTACTGGACTACAATCTGGTAAATTGCCTTTATTATTCTCTATGGGACTAGCATCTGGGGTTCTTACAGTATATGTGTGTGCCAGCTGCTGTAAAAAAAAAAATATATATATATATATACATACATTGTATATATATGCTAACTCCATTTGAAAGTTAATAGTGAACGTGTCTCACGGAATAAAAAAAAAAACGAACTTACAACAAAACGAGAACAATTTTAGTTAGACTTGCAATCCTTTTAGCAGACATTGTTTTCAGACCAGTCCAGTATCTGCTCTAGGGAAATAAAGCACTTTGCAACTGCACAGTTTATGTGAAATAGAAACATACTGTATAGGGTTTTCCCCCTCTCCCGTTAGCATTATTATTGTGTCATACCAGATGTCCTTTTGTCCAGGTGAAGGCCAACTGAAGGATTAGCTGTGAGTTGAAGCTGTTCATAGATTGGATTCCATAGAGATCAAGTCTAAAAAGTTATAGGATGCAGCATTTTATAGATTTAAAAAAAAAAAAAACTGATTTCTCAGGTGTTATTTGTTGGAAATTCCACTTCAACCTTATTTCAATTGTATCATAAACTAACTATTGACTATAGTTGTTGAGCATATTCCTGACTTCAGTCTTTTAAGTGAGGGATAAAAGATTGTCAATTGTTTAATAGAAAATATTATGTGCTAAAGGGAAAAAATACAATAAGTCTCCTTTTGTGTTATCATTAAATGACATATCAGAACACAATGTAAAATCGTGATTCTACATTTCCAATGTTATGTTTCGAGGCAACCAATGGCTCACAAAACATTTTTAAATATTTGTTTTGAAGCAACAATCTGACTGAATGCAATAACTTTTTTCCAATCAGATGCTCTGTTTAGGAGATATCGTTAGTGACACGAAGTGTCGGAGGTTCAAATGGTGCTCTCCCCAGAGTGTAGTGCAGTCTAAAGGCGAACATGGTAACTTCAGAAACTAGAGATTTAGAAAATCATGTTTTAACACGAAGAAATAGAGCAGGGCATGGTTAGGGGCAACTTACAATCATTTATATGAGTTAAACCTATTTAGGCTTCCAAGGCGATTGTGGCTTTAAATTCCTTTTAAGGACTATCGTACTATTTAGAGCAAGTATATTTAGAATAGGTAACTATTGCTAAAAGGCATTCTTCAATAAGTGTTTTTAATCCAGAGGGATTGTTCTTAAAATTCATGGTGCTGACAATGAGTACAGACCAGTGCATTGAATTGTCTACCAGAACTTCGCCTCTGGAGTCTTTTAAACCTTGAAGCACAGGGCATTCAGGTCTGTTGATCAAGGAACATTAGAGACTGTTTTGTGTTTGCGTCTTTGCATCAGTTTAACAACTGCTTAAGTCGGTGAACATCTTTGTGAGTCAGTAGGAGGAGCTGAGCGTGACTTAATCAGCTGGGACAGTCTTTAAAAAAAAAATTATATTGCTATACTGTATGTTAAATGGTAAATAATCCACTAAGTTAAAAGCAGGTTTCTTGCCCTTTACATCTTCTGAAATGGAAGGTATCCCAGAGCATGATGTCCTAGTCTTACCTTCTCTAGAACCAATTCAGCCGTGTTCTATATGGTCACTGACAAGCCAATTAAAAATGAGAACATCACTAACATGCAACATTCTTGTTGCTGATTGGCCGAGTTTCTTCTTATACATTTTTTATAAATAAACATATTCCGCACCATGGTACAATGGCGGAACAGAACGACATCAAATAAGGAGAAACAAGAGCAAACGGATACAAATGGTAATGTGGGCCCTGTGTGCACAAAAGCTTAGTCTGGGGCAGTGATTTTCAACTTTTTGGTTAAGAAACACTATAATTATATTGTGAAATTCTGGGGAACCCCAACCCTCTCTAATAGCGCATCTGAGATCAGATGCATTGTAAGGAACCCCAACCCTCTCTAATAGCGCGTCTGAGATCAGATGCATTGTAAGGAACCCCAACCCCCTCTAATAGCGCGTCTGTGATCAGATGCATTGTAAATTCTTCTGTATTTGGTACAATTTCCGAATTGCAGGGAACCAATTAGGGATTCCCGGGGAACCCAAGGGCCTCTAGGAACCCCGGTTGGAAAACAACTAGTCTAGAGTATGCGACACTGCTGCAGTTTTTAATGTATAAAAGGCACTCGGCTATCTTGTACTTGGAAGACTTTCCCCTCAGAACGAACTGGAAGACTTTCTGATCATGTCAAGTCAGCGTGACTTCATCTGAAATGGTGGCAAGTGGTTTCATAACAGTCTGATTTCTGGAATTAGAAAATGTCAAGTAGTGAAAGGCCGTCTTTTTAAGACGAGAACAAAGTGCATACAATTAGCTGAAAGAAAATCTTCAGTCTTGTTTAGCAGAAAGACATTCTTCAAATGTGAAGTTTATGAGTGGGAGGTCTTTTCAACTCTCCGATGCATCGCAGGCCCCCATCCGCACTGAAGGGGTTATACTGAACTTCAAAGGACCCATAGGCCCATACAAAGGGTACATTAATATCAAGGCTTACAATAAGTAACAGACCGAGATAAAACTGCTTGATAAAGCCACAGATTGTGTAAAACAAAACAAAATGGTCAAAAGGATCTTTGTTTATTTATAACACACATTATAACGGAATTAGATGAATTCCAATTCCCCAATACAAATTAAACAGTCCTAAGAATAGGCCAAACTTTAAAAGGTTTTTTGTTGTGTGTTTCTGTTTTTACACAGCTACTGCAAATGTGCATTTATTTGTAGTTAAGTTTTTTGAGGTGTCTGCGCACATATTAAAAAAAAATATGTATCTGTGGTGCTTTACAATTGTGGGCAATATTGATTTTTAGTATGTTTTTTTTTTCTTCATTCTTATTGTTCAAATAAATATTTATTATGACTTTACACTTAATCTCTGAGGCTTCTAGTGAATGGATCCCATTAAAAAAAAAAACACATTTTGATCTCTTCAGTAATTTTATCTACTGAATCCTACTACTTATTCTAATGCCATCTAACCCATTAAACCTTTTTATTCATTTATCCATTTTATTATTATTCTGGCTTAATTGTATACTGCCAGAGGGGCAGAGCAATGCCTTTGTCTAAAATGGGGCAAAGGCCAGTGCTACTGGGCACTGCATAAAGCCAACCTAAGAAGAGCCTGTGTCCTACACCTGGCTACATTTCTATGAGAACGCCAAGCTTTGGGTGACTGGATCTGTACATAGATACTCCATATACAGTAATTATACAGTGCAGGCTTCTCGTTTCCAGCTTTTCTTGAAAGGTTGTGCATTATGTTTGCATGACACATTGTCCTAAAAGTTTTTTGGTGAAGGCTAAACCTTTAGCAATGCCACTTATGACGTCCCTTGGGAGCCATCACTTTACTTATTTCTAGTGGAGGACCTCCTCTTGCCTTCCGGATTATCAGGGTTTCGGTTCACAGCACTGGGACTGGTTCCACAATCGATCACATGGTCGCAGTGTCGGAAGGACTTGGGGACTTGAGTTTTGACTTTCATCATGGAATTTGGGTTCAATGATGACCAATTCTCACATTGTAAGCCGAGTCCCACATAGGTTCATAGTAAACTAATACAAGTGATGGGTATTGTTAATTTTTTTATTCGTATTAATATAAAAAAAACAGCACAAGTATTTAAAAATGTATATACAGGCATGCGCGACAAAAATCAATAAAAAAAAGCATTAAAGTGCATACAGACACACGATAGAGACATACCCAAAGTTGCCTAACCAACCCAGGATGTCGAGGGCGACCCGATCGTAGAGAACCTCCACGGTCTTAACAGACTACTTCGCTAAAGGAGATTCAACACGCGCCAAAAGCCAGGAGGGATGGCGCAAAGTGGCTCTGAATCGGAGGAGGAGGACGATAGGGAGGATAATAGCAGAGACAACCAGATAATGAGAAAGAAGAGATATGAGGGAATTCTGCCTGGACATAAAAAGATGTTTTCAGTCAGAATTGGCAGCGTTAAGAGCGGACATATGCGGGATAGGAGAGAGAACAGACTCCTTAGAAAAAAAGATGGACGCCACAGTCAAAGCCCTCCATAGAACCGATAAGCAAGTGGCACAGGTGAAGGACTCAGTCAGAGACCTCATGGATAAGCAGGAGGATGCTGACAATCGTGATCGTAGAAATAGCGTGAGGGCTAGGAGGGCCCCGGAGACCGAGACAGACCCTGAGGATTTTATGGGAAGATGGCTCCAAAACTTAATGCCAGACCATTCCGAACAAGATCTTCATCTGGATCGATGCCACAGAGCCTTGAGGTCGCGGCCACAGCAAGGTAACTCCCCCCCCCTCCCCCCCGGAACATTATTGCAAGATTCCACTTTTTTAGAGTGAAAGAGGCATTTTACCAAATGACCAGGAGTGATGTGGAATTTGAGGGGTACAAGCTGCAAGTCTACCAGGACATATCTCCCACCACCTTGCTAAAAAGGAAGCAGCTAGCCCCCATCACCAAAGTCTTGCATGAAGCAGGGACCCGATACCGGTGACTTTACCCATTCAGATTAATGGTGATCCAAAATAGAGTGGCCAACACGCTTGGACGCCTGGAAGACAGCGGGAACTTACTCATCAAACTGGGGCTCCAGGACAAGATACCAGAGGAAGCAACCGCAGGGGGATCGGCGCCGGATCCATCGTGGAAGGAAGCCAGAAAAGTGGACAAGAAAAAGCAACCCCCCAGCCCTAAATGAGGTCAAGAGCCAGGTTACAGAACATTACAATCACTTACCTGTTCCAGTTGTTGCTCTACAGTTGCGAGCCTAGTTTGAGACCCGCTAAGGTCAGTTGACTCTCCACCCCCCAGCCCCAGCAGCGCTCCTCCGAGACTGGTGGCCATCTTGGATCGTCTCCCACTCCACAATGAGAAGGAGGCAGAGACAGATGACGATGGAGGAGGAGTTACCGCACCTCTCGAAAGGTCCTGATAGAGGGAGACCGGCCACCTTCAAGATGGCGCCGAAACCGGACAGAAAAGGCGGAGCTACGGCGGACGCCAGGAATGACCTCACATGAGCAATGGTTGCTCTCTGGCGCAGTAGCAGAGATACAGGGGGGAAATGAATGAAAGATCATAAAGAGAATTGACGGACTGGCAGTGACCCAGGATAGGAAGGGGGGTGGGGGGTCCAAACAGGATACAAGGGTTTTTGTTAGTCCAAATGAAACTTCAAAAATAAAGAAACAAGGGGAAGAATAAAAATATAGGAAAAACATAGAGGGTATATATAAATAATAATAAAAAAAAAAAAAAGAGGGGAAATAGAACACACATCGGAGTGGTTTCTTTCCAAAAGAAGCATCCAGACATAGTCCATTGCGGCGGAGTTAAGGCGTACATACACAGGCACAAGTCCATCTCAATACTGTGTCTATGTGCTGTAGGTGCATATCATTAATCACTTGTTTGGATGCTGTGCAAGGGGTGACTAAACATAATTTGGGAATACAAGTACAGTTATATACACACCCACATACACAGAGCACAATACCCTCCCCCGCCAGGGGATTAGACCCGCATGTAACAGCGGGAACCCTCGCGATCTCTAAATAAAAGCCTCACATATAATTAGCTCTCACAGAATTTCCTACACATATGACCTAAACAAGATAAGGGAATTATAGGGGGGAGGGGAAAGCAGAACTCCGCATAAGGTATAGGTTAACAAAGTTAAAAACGGGGTCTAAATAAGTTAGGGTCTAAATAAAGAGTTAAGTAGAGTTAATAAGGTAATAAGTTAATTGATTAATTAGTTAATTAATTGAGTCAATAAGTTAAGTAAATAAGTAGAGTTAATAAGAGTTGATAAATAAAATAGAGTTCAGATTGGGCTCATTAAGCGAAGAGCGGATTAAGAGTTAACATAACACGGGAGATAGGGTTCAACCAAGATTTAGCCAAAAAAGGTGAGGAAATATCTTAAGGTAGCTAGGGGGGTTGGGCTAGGCAGTCAGGTATAGAAGTTGTAAGCTGCGTACGCAAGGCCTAAAGATATAAATACACTAGCAGAGATGATGCTACTGTATAAGACAGAATATCAGACGCAGTCGCCGGCTGGGAGTGCGGTCTGGTCGTTGACATGTGCTTACATACTCGGCCCGGGGCCTACACCTCGGGGGCCGAGTAAGTCCTTAGGAGAAGTGGGAATGGAGCCTCCAGGTCGGAGAGAGGAGGTCTGGGGGAGGCTCCAATGGATTCCCATGTCCTGAAGGCAAGGACAATGGTCATGGGCCATTGATCTCTTTCCCATTTTGTGTATCTTCCCTTATGTATCTTGTGTTTCTTCTGTATCTCTCCCTCCAATCCTACCTTCTGCCTAGGTGGTGCAACGCTGGGGTTGGACGAGCTGCAGGACATCGCAGAGCGGCGGAGGCTCCCCAGTGACACCCCGACACCCATCATGGCAAAGCGTCTGACGATAGGTGAGGACAGATCCACACCATGACGTTGACGCCGTGGTTGGCCCAGACAGACATACCAGGGTTAGAGAGGTCCACGATATGGCAATGATAGAAATGAATGCGTTCTCCTCTGGGGTAGTAGCACGGAAATAGGCGTACAGGACAAACTAGGAATATCGGATTGGTACTAAACTAAGCCCCATGGAAGAGGAAAGGGTGTCGCAGGGGATAAATCTGGCCCCTCAGGAAGCGATGGGCCTGAAGACGCAGAGATCCCAGCGTAACCATGGTGGAAGGTCCCCCCCCCCTAATACCCCTACCCCTCCTGCCCCTCAGGTTTGTGTTGTGTGTCTGTCGGTTTGTCTTCCCAGTATGTCCTTTTGTCATCTGTTGAAAGTAATAATGCATGGACGACGGACACTGTATTGCATATGTTTTTAATGAAAATGTATGAAATGTCTGTAAAACATGTAAAATATCAATAAAATATAAGTGGAAAAAAAAAACCATGTATATACAAATAATTTTCAGTTTAGAAGTTATGTATACAGGGAAAATGTACCCACCTTTAAAACACACCTGCTTAAAGAAGCATATGAGTAGCTCTGTGGCTAATACTATACACCTCATGCATTAACCTTGGCCCCCAGCAGACGCACTTACCAGAATGCCCTCCTACTGTCTCTGTACGGTCTTCCTACCTACCAAGTAGATTGTAAGCTCTTTGGAGCAGGGACTCCTTTTCCTTAAAGTTACGGTTATGTCTGAAGCGCTTCTTCCCTTTGTTATTTGTATTATTTGTTATTTATATGATTGTCACGTGTATTGCTGCTGTGACGCGCTATGTACATTAATGGCAAAAGCACATTGACTTAATGCTTGGCGAATTGCTTTGTAACTCTGACACGGTGGCAATTTTCTTTTGCAATGGAAAAAGTGGACTCGTGAGCTTGGGCAACAGTTGTGCACATCTTTTGTCGCATCTGCTACTGCTATTCGATAACTTTGGTCCTACATGGGACTGCACCTTTAAGTTAAACCTTGGACTACTCGCATCAGAAATGGTTAAGTAGGTGGCGTGTAAGGAAAGGGTGGGGGGTGGGGGATGCCAGTAAGTTGTCTTTGTTTCTTTGTAGGTGCAGTCGGTTTCAGTGCTTTGATGTGGGCGGTCCACCAGATCTGAATGTTCTGATAACTACAGCTGTACATATCTGATGTAGCTTTCGTATACATTGCGGCATTTTAATATGGCATACCATGTCTAGCGGCTGCCCCGTAACAATAAAGCGCTTTGCTTTTTCCCTAGGTAGAGCAGGAAGAAAGTGGAAATTATCCCTCCCCTGTTATGCCTCTTATTTCTTTCATCTGTTCTTTGATCTCTCGGCGATGTTGGAAGAGGTCGGAGACGAGCTCGCTGTGTGTATATTGGGACTTTATTCTTCGATTTGTGCTCAAGCCTAAGCAAGAAATGAGAGGAGGGTTGTCAACATTTAAGTAAAAAGTATTCATTTTCCAACGAAGGACCCCTGAGATGACCAGCTGCAGGATGCTGTACCTCAATTAAAATGCAGTCTCGCATACAACTAAAGTAATTGGCAGTGAAATGTTGATGGGAAGTTTTCCATCTAGTGGGGCTGAGGTCCTTATCTTTTCTTTGTATTTTCAGTCTCATAATAAATGTGATAAAAATAATGTATATTTTCCCTCATTCATTAGAAATCTTACTGAGAAAGTAAAGAAACGGTACATAAGATGCAGAAAAGCTCAACATGCAAATAATGATGGAAACTGGTTTTTTTTTTTTTGTAGAATACATATTTACTTTGGCTGCAGAGTAATGTCCAAAGAAGATGTAAGTAACATATTTAAATGCACATTTTTGTCCATTCAGTTTCTTCTATGTGATCACTTGTAAATGAGTTGGCATATTGTACACACGAAAAAAGTGACCTTTTATTATACAGTACAGTAAATAAAAATACCACTTGTGGTTAGTTACATTTTCATGTCTCAGACAGGTCTACAACCCTGTCTTTCCCCATCATCGCTTAACCAATAGTGCTTCCACTGCAGCTAGGGATTCTGGGTAATGGCATGCAAATGAACAGTGTCACTCTTTACTTCTTGTCCATTTTAACATGTACCTCTATCAGCGTATGCCTGCCGCGGTACACAACTTTTCAGCACAGCCTGGGTTAAAGAAGTGCACAGCCAGTAACCTATTCAGAGACAGCTTTTCCGACCGTTTGGGTCTCCTCTACTATTATGCAACACGTTGAGCGGAGTGTTTTTATGTCTGTGAACATGGAATATGATTTTTCCAGCCCGAATGATAGAATCTACTTTATTAAGGGTGCTGTATAGAACTTGAATAAACCTTTTGAGCATTGACTCATTAACAATACAGTATGAGTGACGAAAAATTATCCTCTTTACCAAGAATGGTGGTAAAGGCATCAACTAAGAGACCTGAATTGGTGCGGAAAATGTAAGTATATTTGAACTATTGTGACATTCAGAGCAGATTCTGTAGGTAACACGGCGCATGAATGAATGCTTAATGTGTGCGGCAACAGGAGGAGCTAAACGCTGACCTCAATTACAATCTGAGCATTTCTACATTTCCAAACCGCTTTTGGCTTTACTACCAATGTAATAGGGGCTTCTTCGGGTTACATAGAATTTGACGGCAGATCAGAACCACGGCATTTTTACTCTGCCTATTTTCCAATCTGCTCAGACCCGATTCGATCGGCGGCTTTATTTCGTATGTAGGATAGCCTTACCGTACTGTACTTCTATTCCAAACTCGTTTGACTTCCCTCACTGGATTCGTCACTACCAGCTCTGCCGGGAGGCTACTCCGCATATCCACCACCCTTTCTTGAAGAAGTACTTCCACACATTTCCCCGTTGCCTGCCCACCTCGCACCTTCGCTTGTTCTTGCGCTTCTCTTTGCTTCCCTCTTGTATAAGCAAATTAGGCTATTTTTATGGCCTCAATCCCAGTAAATATGCCCCCTGCCCCCCATTGGCTGTTTTATGCTACTCTGAACCCCCTCACTGAAAACAAGTGTATTTATTGGAATAGAAGGTGGATTTTTTTGATATTCCTATTGCTTGACTTTGACATTTTCTATCTATTCTGTCACACTGTGTTATAGGTTGGCAGTGATGTTAAAAAAGTGTTGTACAGTAGCGACATACTTTATCGCACTGAATGCCGACGGCATGCCGGGATCTACCCCAGCTGCCGCCAGTTATAACCGCGCGCCGCCGCGTTTCCCCCACGCACCCCCCCTCCAACTCGCGCGCAATTTAAATCCCTTCCCGACCCCGTACAAGGCTCCTGCTATGCCGCTCTGCTTCCCCGCACCCCCGCTTACCTTCATTTGATCTCCAGGGGTGTCGGGGAAGCCTGCGGAAGCCGGGGAAGACGGGGAAGCCGGGCGCGCGTGTGACTGTGACGTCACAGTGCGCCGCCACGCGCCGCGGCTACCCGCTTCCCAGCCACATACAGCCAGCGGCTTTTGCTCGAATAAGAGCTGCCGCTGCTGTACGTTGTAGAAATGATAGCACGTGCAAGTAGCCTCATCTGAACAGTACAGGTAGTCCTCGCTATCAAACGTCTCACTTTACAACGAATGGCATATCCAACGCTTTACAACGCAACCCTATGGGCTGTTTTTCGACGCCTGAATGCGTTATCCGACGCTCACCGCCACTAATTAACATGGGACTCACTTTACAACGGTCTCACTATCCAACGCTGCTTCCAGAGCGGATTCCGTTAGATAACCGAGGACTGCCTGTAAAGGGATCTCCCCTTAGTGTTTACGTTTAAGAAATTATACAGGTCACTAAAGATGATGCCGTTGGCTAATCGAAGTTTAAAAAAAGCTGTTTTAAAAAAAAAATACCATTTCGGTCCAAAAACATCTTTAGGCAGAAGGTTAGAAGTATCGATAATGATCTTATTTAAACTTTGTTAGGTTGAGATCTCTCATGCATTTTGTGTCTCCAGGTCACTTTGTCAGGTGGGATAACCGTACAGCTGTGCGTTTGAATGATTTGTGATAAATGAATGGATTTGTATTATTTACGAGACCAATTTCTTGGCATAGACTTGCATTCTTAAGTAGCTTTTGTGTTGTTTCTTTTTGGGATAACACCAGCACAGTATACAAACGATAGGCTAGCAAAGGTTGTTCTTTTTTCTGATTGCAATGTGGTATCCCCTGCATTTCATCATTTCACCCATCATATACGGGCAGTTATTGTGCGGTTTTTATTTTGTATGGCGTAGTGAAATAGTTATTTTTAATTGTATTCCTATTTCAGATTGTTAAAAGGATGGCGGTTACTGTTGGGTAAAAATAAAATCATATAGCAATCTTGAATATGTGGCCTGACCTTGAAATATGACTTGATTACCAAATGTATCCGTCCGTCTACTTGAAGCTGTTTAAATGCAGGCAGGAAGATATTGCGTAATACCAAATCTATATATCATTTTCAATTTGACCACAGCCTTTTGTATTAAGACTTTCTGATTGGAAATAAACCAAAGTAGTAGCATACAGAATTTCTACACGGAGGTGCCCTACAACCTAAATGTATCTTCTTTAAAAGGGTATTTAATTTTCTGCATAATAAGCTTACATCTCCTCGCGAGTCTCAGGGCTGTACACTCAATAATTAATGCAGCAGCCCTCTCTGATCACTATTATCACTTGCTTTAAGAGCTCTATTCTTGCCATTCCTTCTTATTTTACTTTTTTTATTTTTTTTTTAAAGCTTTGGGAGCTACAGTAGAAGCATTTAAAATATTAAGTGTTCGGGGGGTTAAAATGAAGTTCTCTTTAGAACCCAGTGCAGTTTTAAGGTTACCATGGTAACCTCAGAAGAGTTTAAGATTTTTTTTTAAATCTACATACTGTATCCTATTTTTATTTTTGACGGGACAGGGGGCAAAGTGCTACTATATGAGTTTAACTCATACAGGCTTCGGGTGGAGGTTAATATCCCGCTTTCCTTTTTTTATATCTAGTTATTGAATTCCCACCTAGGGGGATGGGCGGGGGAGGAGCATTTGCTTGTTTCAAGTTGTTCAATACAACAGTTGGTACAATCAATATGGCTTGAAACATGGCTTGTAAAGTACCAAGTAATTAACCTTAGCAATGTCGTCATGTCCTCTCATACTTCCACTAAATTGGTTATCTGGAAGTATTTAACAGCTCTGAACCCAGCCAGAGATGCATAAAAATACTCCAGGGCTCTGGTTAATGCAGCAGTCCAGTATTGCATTGTAAGGATATTTTCTAAATAGCTGCTATATATTTCCCTGAGATGCAAAGAAGCACAATTAGATAGAAAATGAATAGGTGGCTGCTGACCAGAATGCATGTTTTATCTCTTCATTTTCCCGAAACAGCCTACAAATTGTTAGTTTATACTGTGTGTGTGTGTGTGTGTGTGTGTGTGTGTGTGTGTGTGTGTGTGTGTGTGTGTGTGTGTGTACATATATTAGTATAGTCTGGCCAAGGGAGAAGCCGTGCTTCTGTGATTGTAGGTATTCAGTATGTTCGTGTATATCCCAGGAATGCTGGGATACAGATGTAGCAAGACTTACTGTGACCGCGAGAAGGTGTGATATTGCAGCCGCGTGAGCACTTTGCTCACCACGGCTCGGCTATGAATTATTTGTGCAGTTATTTATGTCATTGCCATTCAGTACGTGTGTCTCACTGGATGGCGCACTGGATATCTTTCCCTATGTAATACTCCCTGTCTGGCTCCTAGGGACTTTACATCGTTGTGCAAAAGTTGACTACTAAGCATGGATTAATTTAGCTCAGGTGCTGGATTCAGGCGGCTGGGCGATGAGGTAGCAAGGTTGTAGAATAAAGGCGCCAAGAACTTTTGTAGTACAACAGTCATTTATTTGTGTCCCCAAGTACAGCGACCGCTCATACACATATTGCCAACATTATAGTGTATCTTATAACAGACACATGAAGACGGTTCTTCCATCAGTGCCCACTCTTAACACTCATGGAGATACATCGACTTAGTTGCTATAAGTAGGTGTGGGACCCGGCTTTCCCGTTGTTGCTTCGGGATTCTCATCTGTATTAAACCGATTAATCTAGGCCCCTACGGGAATCCTTGTGGGTCTTTCTTCCGTAACCCATTACCTTTGGCCTGTTTGGGAACTGCCACTTCCATACAGGCTGATGAGGAATATTAGTGCAGACCCACGGTTAGAGCTGATCCACCGACACCCGGCAGCCCTCTTTTCTGAGGTGTGCCATATTCCATTTCCTTAAAGATTCAGGACTCCATTCCTCCTTTTGGGGATCCTAACTTTAAGGGTACTGTCCCGATCTACAATATAATAAACAGAGGGAGGCCTGGTCTGTGCCATTACTTTGTAAACATTACTTCTCTACTCTCCCCAAGGCTCCTCTACTCTTGTCCTCGTGAAACCTAAGATTCTCGAATCTTCTCCCTCACTTAAATACCCTTCCATGATGTCAGAATCCCCATGGCAACACGAGGTGAGGCCTGACATATGCTAACCTGCTGGGGGGAGTTTACACTTGTATGATACTCCATTGCGGTTACGGTGCTGCAAATTACAAATTAGTATATGTTGGCATTTGTGGTGTTGTCATTTTAACATAGTGAACGATTAGGGTCATACTTTCTCTGCATATGACTGGAATATATTTACTAAGCAGTGCTTGATGACGACCCCACAATGCCATATTTACTGAAGCAATTGACTTCATAAGACACCTTCCCAGTACGACTTGGTAAATACTGCCCTTTACAGACCATTCAAGTGAATGGGCTTTAAAGATGTCTTCTGGCATGGAAAGTGTTTTATAGAGTAAAATATATCAGTAAATATGGCACTATGGTGTTGGTGCCGGTTCGTGACTGAACCGGTGGGTTTGACTTGAGTGTGAGTTAATGTAGGATTGGGTGCGCTAACCAATACCAGTGCTTGATGAATCTACCCATTTGACTGAATGATACCTCAACACAGGAGAATTGTTGCATACATATACGCACACATCCACCATTGATTGAACCACACTATACAATTAGGGTTTCAACAGAGAATAGCACTGCCAAGGACTAAACATCCATGTGGGAAGAAGCCTTAAATAAGCATGTGTATTAATCCAGCAAGTATAGGAATAACTGTGCAAAGTGGAAGTATGTTTACTGTCTCAACGCAGAAAGTTAGTTATTAATAATGAGGTAAAAATGTTGTAAGGTTTAGATCAATTCCATACGTAGATGAAATGAACAGGGAATTATGTATTCTGAGAGAGAAAGGAAGCACATTCCCCTTTATAAAATGTCAGCATGTTTGAGTGCTATTTATGGCACTGCGAGAATAAAAGATGCACCATTGAACCATCCTACTTAGAAATATAGTCCAGCTGTTGCAAATTCCCACCACAAACATAGGCGCTGCTCTTATTTGACCCACCCTGTGATTTATTTTTACTGTAGGAGTGCTATCGAAATGTAAAGACCACAGGTTCGGACTGGCCCAATCGGTATTTGAGGCAATCCACTGTGGGCCCTCTTGGTCCAGTCCATGAGTAATCAGAACGTAAAAAAATGCTGTATGGTGCTCATCAGTGTATGTTTTGATTGTATGTGTATGGCTTGATCCATTAAATATTTTTTATGGGACACACACTCTCGCAGATTGTTCTTCCTTTCCTGTGTTTAGTTGTGCTCCAACCTTCCTACACTGCCATGAGTAATCAGAAGACTCAAAGTCTTGGCGGTGTCTGGCAGTCTGTGTGTAAAGTCTCCTGTATCATTCTATGTGTGAGGGCAGCTACAGACTGTGTATAAAAATAATATTTTTTTTGTATAGCACTGACTGTGTACACAGTGCTGTATATAGAACTTTTGTAGGCCCCGTAGAACTTACAATCTATTTTTTGGTGCTTGAGGTACAGGGAAATAGTGACTTGCCCAAGGGTGCAAGGAGCTGACACCGGGATTTGAACCAGGCTTCCCTGCTTCGAGAGAGAGAGAGAGAGAGAGAGAGAGAGAGAGAGAGTGTGCGTGTGTGCGTGTGTGTGATTTATGTATAGGGGAATGAACACAGGACGAGCCTGTATATGTACGCATGAGTGGAAGCCTTATCACCATTTAGGCCATTATGACTGTATAATGGGCCCCTATAACCTGTTTGCTCCCACAATCCCTTGATATCCCAGTCTGACATCCATTATTATTTCCTAAAAACTATTGCGTGGTTTTAGTAAATAGACGAGCATTACACACCCTGTCCTCTAGTAGGTTGGTATATTAGTGTCTAACAAAAGGAAGGCAAGAAGAAGCCCCCTCACCCCAAATTGTCAGATGTAAAAATGATTAAGGGGATAGAAGTTTTGATAAATGGGAAGGCTAGTTTACTTAAATGAGCGTTATACTAACAGTGTGCTCAGTATAAGAATAACTTTATTGGTAATAGCGCTTTTTTCCCAATTGGACTCAAAACACTTCAGTTACAAAAAGAGAAAAAGAAGAAACGTGTGAGGTTATAAAGAGGCCAAACACAAGGAAAGATAGAACAGGGAAAGTAACGGTGCTGTAGCTATTAAATGCCGGACACGTTGTGGCTCGTTACTTAAATGCCTGGGTAAACAGATAGGCCTTGAGCCTGTTTTTATAGATTTCCAGGGAGGGGCCTCTTGAACTGTACGAGGATGTCTGTTCCAAAGAGTGGGAGCTGCGCGGCTAAAAGCTCGGGGCTCAAAAGACGTTAAGGAGGTTCTGAGAACTGGGGGGCGTCCTTCACCTGCAGATGGGACTGAACAAATGGCAGTGTAGGGGACTAGAAGCTCTCTCGCATAGCTGGGACCCTGGGCATGTATTTCTTTGAATGTCACCAAGCCAATCTTGAAATAAATTCACCATTTCACAGGCAGCCAGTGCAGAGAACGGAGAACAGGTGTCATGTGGCAAGAACAGGTCTGATTAGTTAACCTGAGCGCAGCGTTCTGCACCTGCTGCAGGCGGCGCAGCTCGTTTGCCAGAAGACCCAGGTAGTGCGCATTGCAGCAAATCCAGTATACCAACGCAGGCAATGTGAAAAATGTTACCCACTACACCGACAATCAAAGGCCATGGGCGAGTCAAGACTTCGCAAGCGGTTTGCCAAGCGGTTCGTCAATGTGCATTGCAAGGTCGTGTAATATCCTCATTTGCAGAGTGCTCTAAACTTTCTACACTCGCTTGCAAAATGCTCGAAACGCGCTAACGCACTGAACAGGATAAATTTCGCTCACTGTCAGGTAATATTTAGTTGGAAGATTACTAATTTGGTGAAACGTTTATTGGGGAATAGCACTTAAACCAGCAATGCTTCTCCCCCCCCCTCTTTTTATTTTTATATGTTAAGCGTGTGACAATGTATAATTCTACATTCTTACCGAAACTGGCAGTCGTTTGGTGCTCCCTCCTGATTGTGTGCCTAACATAATGGCCGCCTTTCAGTTTCAATCAATCCTTCAGTCAGTGTAACTCAGCAGCTACAATGTACCCATATATTACCAAGGTAACATTATCTATTGTTACAGATTATAGCTCAAACTGTGGAAACATTGGCAACACTATCACAACAGGGAAGTGTTGCAAAGAACTTGCGCTGCTTGGGAGGTGTGCTAAAGGCTGTTATACTGTAGAAATCAAAGGATGCTTTAAAACTCGCCAACAATGGCATTAAGTTAAAAAAAAAAAAAAACAGTAATTTTTCTAATACCAGAGTTTTTTTGTCTTGTTTTTTAAACCCATGTAAAATTTCATATGTTTTTTTTGCTTTAAAATGTTGTGAATGCATTGAACAGTTTCACACATCTCTATCCCATACTACAGCTGCTGAATACAACTACAGTGTATACATTAAAGGCAACAACTGTTACAGACCTGAACGGGTGGAATTTGGGACTAACCTGAAAAATATGTAATTGAGTGGCTTCTCTTCTGAACCGCGCAGTGAACGCTCTGCACTTTACAGTTTCAGTTGGTACCCTATAAAATACAGTTGAAGTGCAATGAACTGCAAGATTAAAATATGTATTTTGCATCAGATTAACACCATGGTGGAGACATTGCAAAGTGCAAGCGTTGCTAGTAAGTGAAGTCTTTCTCATGACCTTTGCTACCACCTACGCAAGCAAAGCAACAGCAGAATACTCTGTTGCCTGAAATAACCAGTGTGTGGGCAGCCAGCCAGCTGTGTTTTTGGGAAAAATACTGTAAAACAAATAAAGCTTTCAGTCTGGGGAGATTTAACCTTTAACCCTTTCGACCTTGCTGACCGTTAAAAGATCAAACCGGGCTTGTCTGCCACTGAAAAACGCAGCAAGTTATTGGCGCTCCACACCCCCCCATTTAGATTTTTTTTATTTGTGTTTCGAGTCATTGCTCACATATAATTATCGGTACAGTAAAGAGCAGCTGTCTCTCCACATACCTCGCCGCATTGGCTAATTGTGCTGGCGTCTGAGCCTCCTACTGCTCGTAGGGTACGGTAATCATACAAAATTAAATACATACACATGAATCTCAAATGTAGAAAGACTAACGCGTTTTATGCTAGACACCGCCCTTCAGAGGATCAATACAAAAATGTTGTGTATTGGTGTTGAGCCTCTGTGTCTAGCGCGAAACGCGTTGGACTTTTTGACTACATTTTGGATCCATGTGTATGTGTTTATTTTTGTAATAAAGTTTAAAGATTATTACTGCGATTAAATTGGGATTACCTCTGTGAGGCCACAACATCCTACTTGGAGCGCTACGTCATTACGGTTTGTATGTTTATCTGCCACTGAAGCACTAAGCCACCATAATACCATTTCGCAGTGATTGTTTTGGATGTATCATTTTATTTATATAGCGCCAACAATGTACGCAGCGCCTTACAGCATTATACTACAGGTGTTATAAAGTGCTCCAAGTAAACCACCTCACGCAAAGGGAGACCCTGGACCAAAGAGCTTACAATCTAGGGGAAAAAAATTCTGGACTTTAGCAAAGAAACCTGAGTATCTGACCGGCACCTTCTCTGTCCCCCTTAAAGGCCTAACTCAACTCTTTAACAAAACATTCCAGGATCTCCAAAGTACTCGCCCCCTGCACACACCCCTACGATAGCTGCGTCCTTCTATCTTCTCCCTATCTACCACTCTAATTGTAAGCCCTTCAGGTCAGTAACTGCTTTTCCTAATGGCTAATTTTATGTTTGAAGCGCTTATTCCCATTAGGCCTCATATTATTTTGTTGCGTCTATTACTGATGTCAAGCACTGTACTTGGATGGTGCTATACAAATGAAGATGTACATATGTATACCTTTTATTTGTATAGCAATACGTACATATTTATTTTGGCAAATGCCCCATCCCCTTCACCAGGCAGCAGGGAGCTGTTTTCCATGCAGAGTACAAAAGTACTTGTCAGAGAAGTCGTTTTATCCTCAGCTTGTCAGATAAGGTTCTTTGAATATTAAAACTTAGAGGCAATCCAAGCCGGGAAATCTTCATCCTCTTTATTATTATTTTTACAGGGGGTCTCTGGAGCTGAAGCCCATTCATTTCTGCTCCAGGGACCCCCAGCTTCCAGAGATACTTGCCTCCATAGTAGGTGCTGGTTGCCGCTCTGCTCAATTTAGCAGAGATTACGTAGTGGCCGCTTTTCAAAGATCCCGCGCCCTGCAGGCCAAGAGGAAGCTGTGACGTCATTGGTGCAACTTCCTATTGGCCCATGTGACACGGGAGCTTTTAAAAGCAGCGGGATATTGTCACTTGCTACAGAGGTAAGTATCTCTGAAGAGGGTGGTCCCCTGGGCAGAAACTAATGGCGTTAAGCTCTTCAGAGCCCCTGCTTCAATCAAAAATACATACAAATATAGTGAAACAACCTTTACAGAAGGAAACATAAACATTACCTTTTCACTTGATGTGTGTTTTTAATTTCAATGAAGAAGTAATAAAATTTAATTTTTTTTGGTTTTTCCGGTGACTCTGGGTCAATAGACCTGATCTGCAGCAAGTCCATCCATAGAGAATATATATGACATAGATTGCTTACTATATAAGGGGAAACTTTCTGATCACTCTTCTGATCAACACTGTTACTTTTCACTTGACACCTGATAACCCGATCACTTTGGTGGAAGAAATGGGATTGGCAATAACCCAAGCATCCAAAGTTTCCATTGTATATGAAAACAAAGGAAGAATGTCAGAATTGCAAACATTATTTAAAAACGTGTTTGCTTTCCTTTATACAATTTATATAAATAAAGGGGTGTGTGTGTTTGGGGGGAATTTTATAGACAGCGATGTATGGGCGAATCCGCCCAAATCATTTTCTTGCATTTTCAACCCCAAATCTGTTTCGCGGTGTCAAATATGCAAACGGATTTGGTTGGTTTTAATCTGCGCGGATTCATCAAGAAAACGCCACTGGATACAATCCACTGACGAATTTGTAGAATCTGTTTCTATTTGTAGAATCCAATCCGCAAATTTACCATTACGATGGCGGATTCCTAAGAATCCGCCAACATATTGTTGAATCCGCGGATTGGATTGTAGAAATCTCTTGACGAGCTGCGAAATCCGTGGAGTGTATTGGTAATCCGCAAAGCTTGAATCGCCCTTTTTGAGATTGATACGCGGACCAAAGGAACCGGCTGATTCACTGCGGATCCAAAGTCTCCCAAAAACATTGCCCCTCTCTCTATCCTATCTATATCTCCACACGTCAGGTGAGGGGACAATAGATACATTTATATTTACAGTACTCACTGGGGACAGTGCCTTTTAACATCGATTTGCAGTGCTAAACTAGTCTTACCAGCTAAATCTGTGACAGCCAGCATCATTATTTAATAACCCAAAACGTTTCAACGTTGCTAAAAACATACTCTACCTGTACAATCTGGCATTTACTATAGCGGTTGGGCCTATGAAAGTATGCAAGTCTCTTTGTATCTTGGTAACCTCTGAAGAAAACCGTCTGTGGTCCTGTGGCAGGACGGCCTGTAGGCGAGGTCAGAAAAAAGTCCACACGTGTAGTTTCAGGTTAAAGCAAATAGTAAGTGGTTTTATTTCTTCGCCACAGAACTAAACATTTGGGCGCACCGTCCCTTTAAGGCAACACAAAACATAGGAAAATAACATCTACTCCACATTGGGAGAACTTACTCACTATCCAAGCCCTTTCTATCAGGCTGGCTGGCTATCTCCAGTTCCCAACCTTTTAACATACATCACAACCGTCGGGAAACACTATTAAAGCTCTTACTGTCCTTTAGAAAGAGGGTTGGGAATACATCTGGCTAGCAGCTTGCATAGGACAACTCTGTAGTATGAGACCGCCACCTGCTACAAGCATTGGCTTCCTTATATCATCATGCTGGTTGTCAGGTGTGTCTGCTTCCTTCCTGATTGCCCAGCTGTTCTTACCAGGTTAACCTTCTGAGTTCTGGATGAAGGACTCAGATATATGTTTCCCAGGCATAACTACCAGTACGTGACTTAACCCTGTCACAGGTCCCCACACCTACTTCAGTGAATGAGGGGAAATTTCAAGACTGCTGAAATGTTGGTCACATTACATAAAAAAACGAATGCAAGAGTAATGAACCGTAGGGTGAATTCCAAAATAAAAACTGCAGTGTGATAGGTCAGCGTTGATCAGGAAGCCATAAATAAATTATTTTTTAGCTCTGGTTTTCTTGAAGGTTTTACAGATTTGCATTTGACACGCTAAGGAGAAAAAAAACGATATTTGGAAGAAGCCCAGGGGAAGAAAATGAGGGTCCGAATGTCAGGAAGTAGGTGAACGTTGCAATCGCTTGTAAAGTAGAACAGTCACACGCTTTATGCTGGCAGGAAAACGAGAATGGCAGGAATGTGCAATTTCAGATCGAAAGCCAGTAAAGTTAGACAATATTACAAACCCGAAATAAACACTTTATTTTATTTTAAAGAGAACGTATACACGGTCAACTACAGAGGGGAGAAGGAAAGCTCACTCCGGGGTTTTATTGGGGAATCTGCCATTCAGAGATGAGCCAAGGTGAAGTTGACAACCACGGGTGCCAAACGGTTTGAAATGTACGACCAGAGTCATTTCGGTAGCTGGTCATTTTCTCCATTTGACGGATAAACCAGATTGTATTACTAGTTTGAGATATGGATGATATTTGTTTGTTTCAGTAGAGCTGTTGGTTCACTGTGTGTGTGACTGTGTGTGTGTGACTGTGTGTGTGTGTGTGTGTGTGTGTGTGTGTGTGTGTGTGTGTGTGTGTGTGTGTGTGTGTGTGTGTGTGTGTGTGTGTGTGTGTGTGTGTGTGTGTGTGTGCAACTAGTTTTTATCTGCATGTTTATTTCGGGCTTGGTTCAGTTTATTAAGGAAAAAGAGCCAAGGGTCGAGAGGGAGAATGATGAATCCAAATCCTCACTCTATTCCACGGCTGAGACGAGATCAGGGACCGCCACATGTGTAGAAGGGATGCTTCTTCACCACAGTAGAAATAGCCTTTTATTGAAAAATACCAGATTTTAGAAACGAATCCAACTGCTTTTATTTCTAACAGGCACCCCGTGGCGTTCTGCTATTACCTTTCTAACTTCTCTGCATCCACTTATCTCCTGACAAACGCTATTTTAACAAACCTTTTCTAAATGAATTCTAGTACATGCCAAGGACGTCCTGGCTAAGACAACCTTCTGTAATGCCCAGTTCCACTTCTAACGTTCGTCCCCACCACATATTATACATAAACCTATCAAATCCCGGTTAGCAGGCTGCTTTAAAAAAAAAAAAACTCACAAATATCGTAGTTCGAGCAGAAACGGCGGTTGACGTGGCTTTTAAAAAAAATAAAAATTGTGATACTTTGCTTGCGTTCAACAGTTATTCTGTCTTTTACAGAGAATAACAGTTTTTTTGTGAAAAAAAAAATGAAAAGCAAGACTAGGAACAAGTCATGAATATGGTTTAAGTTAAATTGAAATGGTCCTTACGCAATATTTCATGGTGGTCACAGAGGAATTATGCATATCATGTAGTTGAGTCGCTACTAATAACTACACGATCTGCAGATTATAAAAAATTACATTTTTAGAGCAGAATGTATAAAATACCTACCCAAAGTGTTTCCATGATCCCGTGTCCTCTGGTTTTCGTATGTTCTAATAAACCAATATTTTCATAATTATCCTCTTTTGTGTCTGTTTTCTTTTGCTTTTTGTTCCTGTTGCTGTGCGATGATTTGTTTGTATACTTACCTGAGCCTACCAGAGATGTGCCAACCTTTCCTACATTCTTCTTGTAATCCATTGCATTTGTATACTGTGCAAACTACTTCATCCGGGCTTTGCAACTAATACCACTGATTATTTACTGAGGGTGTAAGCCCACTGGTTGTTCTCCGCATTCTGCTAAATCTCTGTTGACCACCCCATTCTCACCTGCACCCTACACTTAATTGGCTGTGTTTATTGTGCTTGTACATGGGAACCTACAGTATGTATTAAGCCAAACAAACCCTAAAATCTAATTTGACATTGCACTTGTGTGAACCTATGTCCAACCTGAATCTGCGCAATGTGGGCCATCTGCATCAAAAATGTATTCTTTATTTTTGTGCGCAGATGAACTGTCCTAAAAACGGTTTCTGCCCCCCCCCCAAAGGAATGTGCGATAAATACTCTGCAAAGTTGAACTTGGCAAAATCCCTTAAGTCTGTTTTCTTATTGATAGGGCAGAATTAAGTTGCTATGTATCAACCCAAAAAGTTATTTGCGCCACCCATTTTTGCAAGTATTGCATATTTCTGTCGCAGCACAGATATGTCATTTATATAGGCTAACAAAAATGTAATCTTTTCACAGTATGGCTATTATACATAGTATTACACTAATCATTTATACTTTTAATACTAGTTATAATACATTTTGTTTAAATACACTATATATATATATATATTTTATACTCTATAACATTCTGTTTTTATTTAAAATGTATCAAAGGTATTCAGCATGATTCAATGCGTTAAACTGCATTTAAAGCAAGTTATGTGTCATATGTAAGTAGTCACATATATCCGCCACCGCTGTACATGCGGTGGTCGTTTTTATGAAGGTTTGTACTACTTTTTTTTTTTTTTTTATAACTTGAAATTTTTATTGGTGTAAAGTACAGGAACAGATTATACCGCAGCAGTAACATATGTAAATAACGTGAAGTATAAATCCAGATTAATTTATATAATAATAAAAGAATAAAAGTACATTGCGTTATGAATGATAACAAGACAACACAAGACTGGACAAGTCTAACCGAGACATCACCCGGCCCGCGGTAGATCAGCTGCTGTCGTATTCATAGCTTGCGTATAGCATGCTGCCGGGTGAGGAGGGGTGGGAGTGACAAGGGGGGGAGAGGGTATTAGGGGGGGGAAGGGGGGAGAGGGTATTAGGGTGGGAAGGGGGGAGAGGGTATTAGGGTGGGAAGGGGGAGAGGGTATTAGGGTGGGAAGGGGGGAGAGGGTATTAGGGTGGGAAGGGGGGAGAGGGTATTAGGGTGGGAAGGGGGGGAGAGGGTATTAGGGTGGGAAGGGGGGGAGACGGTATTAGGGTGGGATGGGGGAGAGGGTATTAGGGTGGAATGGGCGGGCCTGTCTCTCGGTGCGGAAGGGAATCTCAGAGAGTTGCTGTTTTGGTTAGGGTTTCTAGACCTCGTCCTGATTGGGTATGTTTCAGATTCCTTTCTGCCTGGGACATTTCTTGTCCTATTGTTCATGTTAACAGTGAACTTTGTGTAAAGATGATGTTTGACCGGCCAAAGGAGAATGCATCGAGAGCTATCAATGCCATATTGTGGCACGCTCCACCCCGGGGATGTCTGATTGGGCCAGCCAGGGTATCCAGATCTTTAGATAATTGTTGCCAGTGTCATTAACCAAGCTTGATAATTTCTCCATCTGGCAGACGTGCCAAATACTGTTCCGAATCTTGGGGATGGAGGGATCTCATTAAGTTTCCATACTGCTGCGATCTCGCATCGGGTCGCTAGGGCAAGGTGCCCGATTAGTTTATTGTTTGCTCTTGAGAGCCCTTCCAGTGGTCTGTTCAGTAAGAACAACCACGGGTCAAGGGGGATCGGGAGGCCCAAGATCCTCTGTGCCCAATTTCGGACTTCTTCCCAAAGCGGGGCGACCCGAGGGCAAGACCACAGCATATGCAACAAGTCAGCCGACTCTCCGCACTGTCGAGGGCATAGCGGGGAGAGCCCCGGCACATACCTTGATAATTTTAGTGGGGTGTGGTACCATCTCATTAGGACCTTATATGCATTCTCCTTTAGCGTGGTGCAGATTGAACTTTTGGCTGCGGCTAAGGTTTGTACTACTTTTAAGCAATAAAATGATGACACACAATACAAATTGAAATATGATCTTGGTGCATAGGTCCCATCACCACCACTGCTCCTGTTCATTTAACCCAGGAGTGCCCAACTCCAATACTCAAGGGCCACCAACAGGTCAGGTTTTATTGTTTTTTCCGGCTTCAGTAAAAGGTGGCTCAGTCAATGACAATGACTGGGCCACTGATAGAGCCACCTTTTACTGAAGCAGGGAACTCCTTAAAACCGGACCTGTTGGTGGCCCTTGAGTACAGGAGGTGGCCGCCTCTGATCTAAACCGCGTATCTAAACTCTCTAAACCAGTGGTGGGCAACATGACATGCTGTACTGAAAATGCCACGTGTGCGGCCATGGAAGTTCTCTTTTTTTTTGGGTGGGAAAAGTCAATTTCGGCAATGTTTTCTGAAAATTAAATAAAACATTAATATCACGACCAATCCGATGTGCATATTTGTTGTGACCCAGTTTACCTCCCCCCCCCCCCCAAAAAAAGTTTGCAGTTCTCTCAGCAAATTTCACAGCAAACTCTAATTTGTGTGCACTTTGCACACCTCTCTAATTGTAACACTATATTTTATTTGTGCAGATTATAATCAGACTGGAAGAAAACATAATGACCTTACATTTTGTTTTGCAGTAATTAAGCCGAGCCAAAGACAGCAACTGGAAACCATAAGCTACTCGTCTCGCTATGCCCTGGGACTCTTTTATGAAGCTGGCACAGAGGTTGATGTCCCCTGGGCATCAAAGTACATCACCAATAGTCCCTGCATACGCTTCATCTCCATTGATGATAAGAAACGAAATCTAGGTCAGTGCTTCCACTGTTTCGTTTAAACACAGTGACCATAAATGGTCGGGATCATGAGAGATGCTGCTCTGAAGAGGACCTGTATTTATCGGCAAGCCTCGGGATAAATACAGTGTCGCACTGGGCCAATGACATTAAGGAATCGTCAGTCATTCCTATAGATAATTTACCGTCAAGATGCAGTTCTATTTGGGGGTGCTTAAAGACAATTATATGACCCAAATTATTGAGGAAACAACCAGGAGAGGGGCAGTACTGGATTTGGTAATATCAAACAATGTAGAAGTAATAACAAATATTCAAGTCGTGGAACATTTGGGTAACAGTGATCATAACATGGTCTCATTTGAAATAAATGATCAAAAAACAGATTACTTGGGTTCAACAAAGACCTTAAACTTTAGAAAGGCAGATTTTAATAAACTGAGGTCTAATCTACAAGTAATACATTGGGATGATGTTTTTGCAGGAAAAAATGTAGAAGATAAATGGGCAGTCTTTAAAACATTGTTAGAAAAGCACACGTATCAGTGTAAACCCTTGGGTAATAGGTATAAAAGAAATAAGTCAAAACCAATGTGGCTAAATAAACAGGTAGGGGAGGAAATGGACAAGAAGAGGAAGGCGTTTAGATTCTTTAAGTCAGAAGGGACGGAGACATCGTATCAGAATTATAAGGAACTAGCTGATATACCCGGCGTTGCCCGGGATGTAATGTTCTCGCTCCCCCTCCCTTCCTCTCCCTTCCACTCTCTTCCAACCTTCTTCACAGCTGTTCAGAGCTGCGCCCCCCTCCCCCCACTGTTCACAGCTCCGATTTCCCCCCCACCCCCATTCAATGCTTTGTTTCCCCCCCTCTCCCCGTTCACAGCTCCGTCCCCCCACCTCCCTGTTCACAGCTCCATGCTCCCCGTGTGTTTGGCAGCTGAGCTGACTGAGGGGGGAAGTGTGTGTGTCAGTCAGTGTGTGTGTCAGTCAGTGTGTGTGTCAGTCAGTCAGTGTGTGTGTCAGTCAGTGTGTGTCAGTCAGTCAGTGAGTGTGTGTCAGTCAGTGAGTGTGTGTCAGTCAGTCAGTGTGTGTCAGTCAATCAGTCAGTGTGTGTCAGTCAGTCAGTGTGTGTCAGTCAGTCAGTCAGTGTGTGTCAGTCAATCAGTAAGTGTGTGTCAGTCAATCAGTCAGTGTGTGTGTGTCAGTCAGTCAGTGAGTGTGTCAGTCAGTCAGTCAGTGTCAGTCAGTCAGTGTGTGTCAGTCAGTGTGTGTCAGTCAGTCAGTGTGTGTCAGTCAGTCAGTGTGTGTCAGTCAGTCAGTGTGTGTCAGTCAGTCAGTCAGTCAGTGTGTGTCAGTCAATCAGTCAGTGTGTGTCAGTCAGTCAGTCAGTGTGTGTCAGTCAGTCAGTGTGCGTGTCAGTCAGTCAGTGTGCGTGTCAGTCAGTCAGTCAGTGTGTGTCAGTCAGTCAGTGTGTGTCAGTCAGTGTGTGTCAGTCAGTGAGTGTGTGTCAGTCAGTCAGTCAGTGAGTGTGTCAGTCAGTCAGTGAGTGTGTCAGTCAGTCAGTGAGTGTGTCAGTCAGTCAGTGAGTGTGTCAGTCAGTCAGTCAGTCAGTCAGTGAGTGTGTGTCAGTCAGTCAGTGAGTGTGTCAGTCAGTGAGTGAGTGTCAGTCAGTCAGTGTGTATTTTATGTGTGGGCTTCCCCCCTCTCCTGACTCCTCCCCCTCTCTCCTGACTCTCTCTCCCCCCCGCTCTCCTGACTCCCTCTCCCCCCCCCCTATTTCCTGACTCCCCCCCTCTCTCCTGACTCCCTCCCCCCCTCTCTCCTGACTCCCTCTCCCCCACCCTCTTTCCTGACTCCCTCTCCCCCCCCTCTTTCCTGACTCCCTCTCCCCCCCTCTTTCCTGACTCCCTACCCCTCCCCCCTGCTGACTGGTGGTGGCACGCTAGTGTCGGCGGCGAGTAGACTGGTGAGGCGCTGCTGAGAGGGGGGGGGGTGGTGGTGGGGCAGAGGCGGTTGCAGTGGTGTTGTCCTTCCTCCGCCCAGGATTTGTGTCGGCAGCGGGTGGGGAGGAGGTGAGGCGCTGCTGAGAGAGGGTGGGGGTGGTGGGGCAGAGGCGGGTGTCGGCGGCGGTGGTTCCCCCCCTCCCTCCCCCGCGCGGAGCTGTGTCGGCGGCAGGTGGGGAGGTGAGGAGCTGCTGAGAGACGGTGTGGTGGGCAGAGGCGGCTGTCGGCGTTCCCTCCTCCCTCCCCCCCCCCCGCGCGGAGCTGTGTCGGCACTGCTGAGAGAGGGTGGGGGTGGTGGGGCAGAGGCGGCTGTCGGCGGAAGGGGTGTTGTCCTTCCCCCCCGCGAGGAGCTGTGTCGGCGGCGGGTGGGGAGCTGAGGCGCTGCTGACAGAGGGTGGTGGCTGTGGTGTGTGTGTGTTGGCGGGTGTGAGCGGAGGAGGCTGCTAACGGTGTGCGGTGATGATCATATGCGCTCGCGGTCACGGTGTGAGGAGGCTGTGAGTGTGCGTGTGTCTCTTCTCCCTGCCTGGCTCCTCCCTGCCTGGCCCGCAGGCCAATGAGCAGTCGAGCAGAAACACACACAAACATTATTTCAGTCTTATATATAGATGAAACAAAAATTGCAAAAGGGCAATCAAATTAGCAAAAATGGATAATGAAAAAAGGATTGCAATAGAAAGTAAGGTCAACTCTAAAATGTTCTTTAAGTACCTTAATAACAAAAAAATGAGAAATGAAAATATAGGACCCTTTCAGTGTGAGATGGGTAGGCAGATTATTGGAGATAAGGAAAAAGCAGAGGTATTAAACAAATTCTTTGCCTCCGTGTTTACCAGGGAAGAATCAAGTTCAATAGTAGTGCCACAGGAGGAAGCCACAACCTCCATATTAATGACAATTGGTTAACTGAGGAAGAAGTTCATAAGCGACTTGAAAAAATTAAAGTACTGTAAATAAGGCACCTGGCCCCGATGGCATACATCCAAGAGTTCTCAAGGAGTTAAGCTCAGTAATAGCCAAACCATTATATTTAATATTCAAGGACTCCATTTCCACAGGCTCAGTACCACAAGATTGGCGTAAAGCAGATGTGGTGCCTATATTTAAAAAGGGAGCTAGATCACACCCGGGGAATTACAGACCTGTAAGCCTGACTTCAATAGTGGGGAAACTACTTGAAGGTTTAATACGGGATAATATTCAGGAATTCCTAATGGGGAACATTATTATTAATAGTCAGCATGGATTTATGAAGGATAGATCATGCCAAACTAACCTTATTTGTTTCTTTGAGGAGGTAAGTTGGAATTTAGTCCAGGGTAATGCAGTTGATGTGGTCTACTTAGATTTTGCAAAGGCTTTTGATATGGTTTCACACAAGAGGTTTGTGTACAAAATAAAGAAAATTGGACTCCATAATAATATATGCACCTGGATTGAAAACTGGTTAAAGGACAGACAAAAAAGGGTTGTCATAAATGGAACTTTTTCAGGTTGGGCTAAAGTCGTGAGTGGAGTACCTCAGGGATCGGTACTGGGACCCCTGCTTTTTAACTTGTTTACTAATGACCTTGAGGTTGGCATTGAGAGAAAAGTCTCCATCTTTGCTGATGATACTAAATTGTGTAAGGTAATAGAATCGGAGCAGGATATCATTTCTCTTCAGAAGGACTTGGAGAGACTTGAAACGTGGGCAGGTAAATGGCAGATGAGGTTTAATACAGATAAATGTAAGGTTATGCATTTGGGATACAACAGACGACAGAGAAGCCCAATGCTACATCCAACATGACAGAAATACACAGTAAAATACTTATATATTCTCTTGAAAAAGGGTCATTTAATTTAACCCTTTGGCCAAAGCGTTGTAAGCTTGCAAGCCACGACAAGGCAGACACCCGTTCGCAATAGCACTCCATTTTGACACTTAAATACATACATATATTTTGTGGAGGCTCAGGGGTTCCCAAAAAGAGCTTGCTGGGGTTTTGTGTTCTGTTATGCATTTGGGATGCAAGAATAAAAAGGCGAATTACAAATTAAATGGGGATAAATTGGTGGAATCCTTGATGGAGAAGAATTTAGGAGTGCTTGTAGACAGCAGGCTTAGCAATAGTGCCCAAAGTCATGCAGTAGCTGCAAAGGCAAACAAGATCGTATCTTGCATCAAACGGGCAATGGATGGAAGGGAAGTAAACATAATTATGCCCCTTTACAAAGCATTAGTATGACCACACCTTGAATATGGAGTACAATTTTGGGCATCAATCCTAAGAAAAGACTTTATGGAACTAGAGAGAGTGCAGAGAAGAGCCACCAAATTAATAAAAGGGATGGACAATCTAACGTATGAGGAGAAGCTAGCTAAATTAGATTTATTTACATTAGAAAAGAGGCGTCTAAGAGGGGATATGATAACTATATACAAATATATTCGGGGACAATACAAGGAGCTTTCAAAAGAACTATTAATCCCACGGGCAGTACAAAGGACTCGGGGACAACAGTTAAGTTTGGAGGAAAGGAGATTTCACCAGCAACAAAGAAAAGGGTCCTTTACAGTAAGGGCAGTTAAAATGTGGAATTTATTACCCATGGAGAATATGATGGCAGATGCAATAGATTTGTTCAAAAAAAGGTTGGACATCTGTCACGGTAACTTTATGACAGGCTGTAATTTACACAAAAAATATATAATAGATAATATATATTTATAACTGGGTCTGAACTGGGACGAGACTTAGATATGATAAAATATAATTTATTCCTTGATAAAGGTGAACACACAAAATGTACAAATAACAGGCAAAATATAGACACTTACTTAAAATGGAAATGATGAAGCAGTCATATCTGGACTGGCAGTTCATACAGCACTCTTCATAGTCATCAAGACTCCAAAGACATGAAAGACCTCTGGCAGGAAGACAGTGCATAGCGTTTCTCTCAGCAATCAAGATGGTATAGAACAGACAAAGGATAAAGGGTTGACCACAGATTATATACCTTTTGTGGTCCTATCCTTAACCTTAAGTACAGGTGATTGGTTTTCAATTACCTCCAGCCACTCACTAACATGGGAACACATTTTGATCCCTGCCCCCCTGCTAGTTGGTACATGTGCAGTAGCACTCTGGGGGTCTCATTTCTGTAATCCCCCATTTGCATCAGGAATGCCAGCCAGTCTACCCCACGGAATATCTGGCAGGAAACCCTTTCATGTGAGGTGTGAAATGGAACACTTGAAGACTGCTCTGGTTTGAGTACTCTCCGCCCTCATACAAACAGTGGAGGTGACAAAATCCTTTGAAACATACTCAAGTCCTAGACATTGGGTCGCCTTTTTGGCCATATGCTACCCTGGTATGCAAAGGAATTTCCTCTGGGTTTTACCCATACCTTGAAATACAGTATGTTGGATAAAACATGAACATATTAAAATATCCGGTTCCTTTGGGTCCAGCAGGTCCAAACTCCCCAGTTCTCAATGCCGGAACTGGGACACCCTATGGTCCAATTTGCGACTTGCTACGACCTTGGGAACCGGAGATACACAAATACACTTAAAACCGTTTCACATTTTAATACACAAAACTCCGCTATAAATTAAATCACGGTTTTTCACTAAATCCCCATTGAAAACAACGGGTTCCGCCGCCATAGACTTTCAATGACAAACCGCCGCCATTGGCGGCTATGGGAATACCCGCCATAGACTTTCAACGGGGCGATGCCGCCGTTCAAGTCAATGGGAGTTTTCCGCCGTAGCCGGTCAATGGGTTTTGGCCGCCATTGGAGTCTATGGGAAAAGTCCCGAACCTTCAAGGGGGTCCATACTCTGTCGGGTTGGTCCAAGCGGGTCAAGGATGGTTCAGCAGCGATGCCGGAGCAGTGGCTACCGATACCCCAAACCCTGATCCGCTGGGCCCTCCGGAACCGGAGCTATGGATTACCAAATTTCAGCTTTTGACACTTAGCCGTTTTCCTGAGCTGTTTCTGCCGTCGCCATTGGAACCTATGGCGCGGCCCGCTCTTCTCGGTTCGACCCTTATCGGGGGTCCAGGATACGGGGACCCGGTTGTGATCGAGTGGGGGGAGGTCTAGGAACTAGGGACAGAAAGAATTTTATTTCTAGGTGCCCTAGAACTGTTTATTCCCACGGTTGTCGTTGAACTTGACTTGTAAGTGATCAAAGCTCTCCTATTGAAATTGTATCCGCTTTGCGGTTAAGCGGTTTGGACGGCAGCCAACTCGTTCTTGGAAAGCTCTCTCGAGGATTTCTTCATTGAAGTCAATGAGCCCATTGACTTTCAATGGGAAACCGCCGCTCTCCCTCTCGGACGCCATCTGCTGGTCTTCTCAGGAACAGGACTCAACAGCAAGATTCGCCATTGAAAGACATGGAGTTCCAATGGCGGCCTATGGGAGCCTGCAAAATGGTGCCTGAAAAGGCGGGAAAGTTACACAAAGGGCTATAATCACTATACAACTATTAACCCTTGTGCTCCCGGATGGATCCCAGTGTGTGTGTAATGCAGACACTGATTAACCAGATGTAACAATAAAACGGGGAACAGGGGAATACACATTTACATGTCATAACAGGAGTTAAATCACAGTTCTGGGTCTCAGCCCAGTTAACCCCTTGTCTCCCTGGTGGGGTCAGAGGGTGGCCAATTGGGGTGTAACCCCTTTAATCCCGGGCCAAATCCTCCCCACCGTCACACCTCCCCTGCTCAATGGGTGCCTGGTGCTCCAGTCGCCTCCCCCAGGCACTGGGGTACCACTGGCGCCCTTGAAGCACTCAATAAGTCCTGAGGGGTTGGCCTGGCAAAATTGTCCTCCGGCATTGTACTGGAGTACATTGTCCTGGCCACAGTGGATTGTAAAGTCCAGATCCTGTGGAGCAGGGCTCCACCTTGGCTGCCGGGCATTCTCCTTTGCCTTTCTCTGCCCCCCACCCATTACCTTGTGAACCAAGTCCATGGTGAAGGGGCCCCGTTGCAGACCAGGCTGCACACTGCCCAGAGACTGGCATGTTTCTGCACCTGCAGGAGACTAGCTATCCAGCACAGACCGTCGCTTTCCTGTCAACCAAGTCTGGGAAAGAGCTATGTCACTATCCTGTAGGGACCCTAACTGCTCTGGCCCTGTGCCCACCTGTAGCTGCTCTGCTATACTCCTGACTCTCCTCCCTGGCTGCCTATCTACCCACAGCCCCTCCTCTGGGAACCCAGGGGAATCTGTCAGAGGGGTCACTCCTGGCCAGTCAGAACAAGGGACCTTCTGCCTGCCTAGCCCATCCCTAGCTTCTGCCAGCTGCCTAACACCCCACTGACCTCCTATCTTCCCCTGCTCCACGGTGTATCCCTGCCTAGCCTCCCCTAGGCCCAGCACCTCAGCCTGCTGCTTACCTACCTGCAGCCCACCTGCACTCCTCTCTCCCATGGGCAATTCTAACCCAGACCCTGGAACTACCTGAGTGCACCTACCTCCCTGACCTTGTCTCCCCCTTACCAGGGAGGAGCTCAGGGGCATCTCCCCAGATGCAACCGCCTTAGCTCTTGGCTGGCAGGTATCCCTGGGGTGGCACAAGCCTGCCACTGCCCGGATACCCCCAGCCCATAGCTAGGCTGCAACAGGGGGTTGCTGATCTGAGACACCCCCTGAGGCTCTGCCAGAGCAATGGGGAACTCTAGCTGCCATACCTGCTGCTTTCCCTCCCCGGCTACCACTGGCCCTTCTTCTCCCACTGAGAACTGATGCTGGCTACCTACCTGCAGCCTCCCCTCACTCCGCGTCTCCCTAGCTAATCCTAACCTGGATCCTAGGGCTACCTGAGTGAGGCCATCTCCCTGACACTGTCTCCCCATTACCAGGGATGAGCTCAGGGTTGCTGGTGCAGATGCACCCACCTTAGCTCCTGGCTGGCAGGTAATCTGGGGGTGGTCTAATTTAGCCACAATCCCGGATACCTCCAGCCCAGAGCAAGGCTGCAACAGTGGGGGTCCTAGCGCTGTCCCTGAGGGGCTTCTTCGCCCGACCGTGCACGGTCAGGGCACTGGGCATTATTGTGGCCCATTTGTTGGCAGTGCCGCAGCGGCTGCTGGTGCTTCTCCGCCACCAGTGGATTAACCCCAGCAAGGGGCAACGGAGTCCAAAGCGGAGTTGCTTGAGCGCCGGGCTCCGGGAGGGGGTAAGTGGGTCGGGACAACGCCAGCCTCAGGAGCTCGTTCCGCTCCGCCTGGGACCACATCCCTCCCCACGCAGACAACAGTGAAAGCTCTTCCAGGGAAAATGGGCTGGCCGCCGCAGCGGCCGTTACCTCTCCGGCTGTAAAACTCTCGGGGTCTCCGCGATCACCCGCTCCCTCCACAAGTCTCTGCCGTCTCGGAACTGGGTCCATTCCCTGCTCTCCGGGCGGTTTGATGGTTACGGCGGCTGCAGCTGTGGATCTTTGCTCAGCTTGCCGGGTTTCATGCTCACCGATCGCTGTCTCTCTCTCAGCCTTGCTGGCTGCTGGTCCCCGCGCCGACTTGATGCACTCCTCCGGTCTCGGTGCCCGGCTCCAGTCAGACGGATGGCCGGCACTTTGGTTCTGGAGGCAATGCTTCTCACAAGTAGGGGAACAGTGAGGAGGTGCCATATCTTGTGTTATATGTTGTACACTGTGTGTTCAATATCTTTGGTCCCAGGAACTCGCAATTACCATCGAGTTCCCACTATATTACAGTATCCCACAGAACACTAGTAATACAGGTCAGGTTCAATCCCACCGCTGCCACCAGTTAATATACAAGCCTATCACGGTGACTTTATGGCAGGCTGTAATTTACACAAAAAATATATAATAGATAATATATATTTATAACTGGGTCTGAACTGGGACGAGACTTAGATATGATAAAATATAATTTATTCCTTGATAAAGGTGAACACACAAAATGTACAAATAACAGGCAAAATATAGACACTTACTTAAAATGGAAATGATGAAGCAGTCATATCTGGACTGGCAGTTCATACAGCACTCTTCATAGTCATCAAGACTCCAAAGACATTTAAAACCTCTGGCAGGAAGACAGTGCATATCGTTTCTCTCAGCAATCAAGATGGTATAGAACAGACAAAGGATAAAGGGTTGACCACAGATTATATACCTTTTGTGGTCCTATCCTTAACCTTAAGTACAGGTGATTGGTTTTCAATTACCTCCAGCCACTCACTAACATGGGAACACATTTTGATCCCTGCCCCCCTGCTACTTGGTACATGCGAAATAGCACTCTGGGGGTCTCATTTCTGTAATCCCCCATTTGCATCAGGAATGCCAGCCAGTCTACCCCACGGAATATCTGGCAGGAAACCCTTTCATGTGAGGTGGGAAATGGAACACTTGAAGACTGCTCTGGTTTGAGTACTCTCCGCCCTCATACAAACAGTGGAGGTGACAAAATCCTTTGAAACATACTCAAGTCCTAGACATTGGGTCGCCTTTCTGGCCATATGCTACCCTAGTATGCAAAGGAATTTCCTCTGGGTTTTACCCATACCTTGAAATACAGTATGTTGGATAAAACATGAACATATTAAAATATCCGGTTCCTTTGTGTCCAGCAGGTCCAAACTCCCCAGTTCTCAATGCCGGAACTGGGACACCATATGGTCCAATTTGCGACTTGCTATGACCTTGGGAACCGGAGATACACAAATACACTTAAAACCGTTTCACATTTTAATACACAAAACTCCGCTATAAATTAAATCACGGTTTTTCACTAAATCCCCATTGAAAACAACGGGTTCCGCTGCCATAGACTTTCAATGGCAAACCACCGCCATTGGCGGCTATGGGAATCCCCGCCATAGACTTTCAACGGGGCGATGCCGCCGTTCAAGTCAATGGGGTTTTTCCGCCGTAGCCGGTCAATGGGGTTTGGCCGCCATTGGAGTCTATGGGAAAAGTCCCGAACCTTCAAGGGGTCCATACTTCGTCGGGTTGGTCCAAGCGGTCAAGGATGGTTCAGCAGCGATGCCGGAGCAGTGGCTACCGATACCCCAAACCCTGATCCGCTGGGCCCTCCGGAACCGGAGCTATGGATTACCAAATTTCAGCTTTTGACACTTAGCCGTTTTCCTGAGCTGTTTCTGCCGCCGCCATTGGAACCTATGGCGCGGCCCGCTCTTCTCGGTTCGACCCTTATCGGGGGTCCAGGATACGGGTACCCGGTTGTGGTTGAGTGGGGGGAGGTCTAGGAACTAGGGACAGAAAGAATTTTATTTCTAGGTGCCCTAGAACTGTTTATTCCCACGCCACTTGTCGTTGAACTTGACATGTAAGTGATCAAAGCTCTCCTATTGAAATTGTATCCGCTTTGCAGTTAAGTGGTTTGGACGGCAGCCAACTCGTTCCTGGAAAGCTCTCTCTCGAGGATTTCTTCATTGAAGTCAATGAGCCCATTGACTTTCAATGGGAAACCGCCGCTCTCCCTCTCAGACGCCATCTGCTGGTCTTCTCAGGAACAGGACTCAACAGCAAGATTCGCCATTGAAAGACATGGAGTTCCAATGGCGGCCTATGGGAGCCTGCAAAATGGTGCCTGAAAAGGCGGGAAAGTTACACAAAGGGCTATAATCACTATACAACTATTAACCCTTGTGCTCCCGGATGGATCCCAGTGTGTGTGTAATGCAGACACTGATTAACCAGATGTTACAATAAAACAGGGGGAACAGGGGAATACACATTTACATGTCATAACAGGAGTTAAATCACAGTTCTGGGTCTCAGCCCAGTTAACCCCTTGTCTCCCTGGTGGGGTCAGAGGGTGGCCAATTGGGGTGTAACCCCTTTAATCCCGGGCCAAATCCTCCCCACCATCACAACATCTTTTTAGATAGGAAAGGTATACAGGGATATACCAAATAAGTATACATGGGAAGGATGTTGATCCAGGGATTAATCCGATTGCCAATTCTTGGAGTCAGGACGGAATTTATTTTTTCCCTATTGAGATATCATTGGATGATATGTCACTGGGGTTTCTTGTTTGCCTTCCTCTGAATCAATAAGTTAGTATAGATATAGGATAAAGTATCTGTTGTCTAAATTTAGCATAGGTTGAACTTGATGGACGTACGTCTTTTTTCAACCTCATCTACTATGTAACTATTAGAGAAAGCGGAGATGAATCTCCTAGTCCAATGCTCTAAGAGACATCAAAAGCATGCATCACAATTGGTAAACTTTTTATCCATAAAAAGGTGTTTGACAAGTCCAGGTATTAGATATATATATATATGTTCAAAAGGTGGTCATTGTTGCTCACAAGGTGGGGTATAATGTAGGCAAAATAGATGTCTTAGGATGTAAGGATATCCAAATAATGGACCCCAAACCCATAAATCTAAAAGTCCATAAACCCTAGAGCTAGACCTAAATCTCTCTCATAATTGTACTCACAACCTCCATCCGAGAAATCCTGGATCCTGCGTGTGCTCAGCCCGAAACAAACACAATGTAGACTTCCTCCTGACGTGGGAGGGGTAATGGCAGTGCACTGTGTGTCAAAGAGAGAGTGCAGTACATGCATGAAACGCGTCAGAAGCTTCTTCCCTGACTTGTTTTTAACAATGCTGTCTCACGTTCAATAAATTGTTGCTTTTTGATACCACAACCAGCTTCAGGCGCATTTCCTTTAATTGGAATGCATCACTCAGCGTTTGACACGCAGTGCATTGCCATTACCCCTCCCACGCCAGGAGGAAGTCTACATTGTACTATGTAACTATGTACTGTACTATGTAACTATTTCATACAATGTATTTATTTGCCCTGTTTTACCTTAATCACGTCCTTAATCCTTCAGATTCTTTACATGGATTTCTTGTTTTGGGATATGGTATCGGTTGTGATAGCTTTTTATGGGAGAAAGTTCTTTATAGATGAAATAGTAGTTGTAAAGGTAGGGGTTGCTGGCATCACAAAACTGAAATAAAGCCCAGCTAGCTACCCCTAAATTCATGTAACTTGGTCACCTATGTAAGGCTTATTTTGGCCAAATATATTTAATATTTGTGATCTATGTGTAAGCACTGTGATGTGATTTGGGAGTCAGCCCTGCAAAGTGTTAATTGGATTATGTGTATATTTGTATGGAGGGGACTCTGATTTAATCAGCTACGGTTCCTGCAGATAAATGTGGATTGAGACAATGGTTGGGAACGTGGAGGTGTTACAGACATTTGGTGAGATGAGAGAGTGAACAATCAGGGATGGGGGTGGGTTCTTAGCACGCCCTCTGGCTGTTATGGCACCAACTTAATCCATGTTCTGATTGTCCTGCAGCCCCCTTCCATGCAAGGGATAGCCACAAAGGGCTATATAAGGGGTGCTGCTGATCAGATAACCAGATCTACCTTCAGAGAGCATCTGAGAGCAAGAGAGGCTAACAGAGACTGAGAGACACTCTGGAAAGGAGTGTGGAGAGAGATCTCAGAGGGGCTGCTGTGTGATCAGCACTCTGATATCCTGGACGAGAAGCGAACAGGGCAAGCCTTCTTGAAGCAGGCCCCTGCACCTAGCGAGGCTAGAGTCTACTCCCGAGGCCTCCAGGTGGTATCGTGTTTTTGTACATCTTTGTTTTGTCTGCTGGCATGCCAGAATAAACCCCATTTTATTCAACAACTTTGTCCTGTCTGGTGCTAGGGATCCCGGTGGTTTCTGTGTAAAAGTACTGGCCTCCCGTGACAGTAGTGTCATGAGAATTCCACTTGTTTAGGATCAAGCGTGTTGGAAAAACATTTTTGTTGTGGGGATTTAAAATGGCCACCATTAAAAATGCCTTAAAATGCATTGCAGCTTCGTTCTAATCACTAGCTACTTTAAAAGCCCTATTAAATTCTGTTGTGTGTTAGATAAGCATGTGTACAAATCAGCATGTGTATTCTTTTCAGAAATTAGTTGTTTTGTTTTGTAAAGCTATTTAACATTTACATAAATTATAAAGCAACAGTTTATACTGTGAATGATAGAAATGGTTAATTGGGACTGTGCTTTAAAAAAAACCATAAGATCATGTAATGACCATGACCGAGCAGAAGAGTATTAAGTTGTGGATTAAACGCTAACGGCCTTAAGTACAGTGTCAGAATGTAGAATATGATCGCACTCGCTGCAGTAACTAGGATTCTGAACTATTGAGTGATGACAGTTTATAGTTCAGCACTTTCAGTGGCGCCAAACCCCTTGAAGTTATTCAATGGAAAGATACAGATTTCTTTAAGGTGCTTGAAACGCCCCCCAGCATCCATATTAAGTCATATCGATGGCCGTGCACTCTTGCATGAGAAGACGCTCGTATTGTCCTACAACAGTTATGGTTGTCAGAAGGCAAATAGAAAAAAGTTGCTATATTTATTTATTGGGTTGAGCTCCTGTAAGTGGCAAGAGTAAAAGTGCTCAGCATCGCTATGCAATGTGGCCTGTTCATTTCTTATGTGGAAATCTCCCTTCGCTGCTGCTTTAAATCAACACCCATGGAGTGAAAAAGCTGTGTGTGATTTCTTTGCATTTGTCTCCTTGCTTGGAGGTTGTAGCTATGGAAAAGCTTTGCTCAGTGATGCATTAATTGCCCTGTGTACTTGAATTCTCAAGTGAAGTTGCTACCCTGTAGAGAGAAGCCCGGTGATGAGGTAACCTCTGAGTTGCTAAATCACTTTAGATAGCTTTCGCTTTGTGCAATCCTACATTCACCCACTCTATACAGTCCTCATTGGCACTTACAGAATTAAAGCAGAAGTCCCTCTACCTGACATATATTGTTTTTTCTTGTCTGATCTGGGTGGTTCCAAAGTCCCAATACAGGCAAGTAATAAAAACTGCCGCCACCGATACCAATGAGTTTGGATCATTTTGCATTGATGGGTGGTTTTGTTCAATAGCAGTCAGATGATTTAATAATAATCGCTTTATTTCATATAGCAATTTTCTCCCAATAGGACTCAATGTGTTACAGTATAGTTCGCGGTGATCAGCACATAGGATTATTACAGACACACTCCCTGCCCCGTGGAACTTACAATCTATTTTTGGTGCCTGAGGCACAGGGAGATAAAGTGACTTGCCAAAGGTCACACAGAGCCGACACCGGGAATTGAACCTGCTTCCCCTGCTTCAAACTCAGTGTCATTGTTTTTGAATCAGTGCCTTTACTCAATATCTATGGACAGGTCATGCAAAGCTGTAGGACACCCTCTGTTTTCGAGAAGGGTGAAAATAAATCCAGGAGAGAGTGCTGCTTTCATCAATAATATTTTTTAGTAGCAGTGCAGAACAAGGGCACAGGACAATACAACTGACTTATAAGCGGTTTGAGTATTAGACTTGACAAACTGCACCAATGCTGTATAAAATGTTGGGAAGCATAATGTTAAGCTCCTCTGATAAACGCATGTTTTACTTTTAGTTTATATATTGCATTCACAGCTCAACTGTGCTCGTTTTTGGTTGGGCAGCTATTTTTTACATGGTTTTTATGCCATTTGTATTTACATTTGATGACAGTGTGACAAGTGATATTATGAGTTTGAAGTACAGTACAACATATCATGGTGTTTAAGATCATAAACATTTGGAAACCCAAGTTAAGTATGATGCATAAGATCAGCAAAGCGGCAGTTCCCCAGTCGGTAATTATAGGCTCCTACTAAATACGCTATGAAGCGGCCTTCCCCGGCTCCAGGAAGATTTAAGTTCCATTCATTTCAATGGGGTAAAATCGTTCCAAGCAAGGGGGAAAGCTGCTTCCAATTATATTTGATAGGGGTCACAGAGGGCAGTCCATGGTCACCTCCAACAGTCAACGTTCCCAAGAAATATCAAGCCCCCAATAAAATGAAATCTCCAGAACGAAGGCAGCAGATTGAGCTATTATAGATGCTGTAACTTTCCTTTCTGTAATACTTGACCAAAACAAACCATTAGAACGTTGTAAATTTTTCCTAAAAGCAATTTCAGGCCCCGGTCATGGATATTAAGAGTACTTTTCATGTAAATCTTCCATGAAAACAAGTTCACAGAGATTTAATGGAAATAGGAACACTGGTTGGGTTGATGAACTAACCAAGAGGAGAATCCTTTTTCACAGCTGTGTTTTTCTATTGGTGCTAGTCTACTGTACAATCATTGTGTTTGTATCTCACCTTACCTCATGCTCTTAGCTTAAACATGTGTCTCTCCTATCCAACTTGTCTCTGTCTTTCTCTTATTCCTAAAGCCTTGTTCTGCTATCTCAGGAACTTTGCCGTCAAGTGGACTGAACATACCAGTGATCAAAGGGCTTTATGTACAGTACCGAGCTTTGTACTTGGTCCGATTCTAAGGGGGAAAAGCTCTTTTCACTTCAATTTAAGAGTGATTTATGCACGAAAACACGCAGGGACAGAGCCGTGTCATTAAACATTAACCCCCTTTCTTATAAACATGCAATTACAATTAATGCTTTCATTGTTTTAAGTACTGGTGTACCCTAATTTGTACATAAACCACCAAGTACCATCTATTCCTTTCCCAATGGTGTATATAGACTTCTGGGAAACACTGTCCACGCTATTTTCTTCCGTT
Source organism: Ascaphus truei (assembly GCF_040206685.1). Lineage (NCBI taxonomy): Eukaryota > Metazoa > Chordata > Amphibia > Anura > Ascaphidae > Ascaphus > Ascaphus truei. The sequence continues at coordinate 84,590,223 of NC_134490.1, forward strand.
TTCACAATCCAGGGGGGCATGTAGGGAGAAAAAACAACAGTGCAAAAATCTAAGTGCAGATGATAAACTTATGTGAATAAATTCAAATCTTGGCTCTTCTGTGTGTCCTACTCACGAGAATGAACTGAAGTTCAGGGCAGCAAAAGTGAACTGGGATGTGTACTTCTATGTTCGGGACTGGTTTTACTTCACACCGCAACTCAGCAGGGAAAGGGGATGCAGAAAAAACAGAAAGCACCCATAGCGCAAATCAATGTGATAAAAAAAAAATATTTATATATTCAAAGATTGCGCACTTACAATAACACAAATTTAAAACAGCATTTAGTTTGTGCAAGCCGGAAAGACCACCCGGTGCTGTGGCTCACCACTCCGCCTTCGTTGGGACGTCCACTGTGTTGAATTGAGCTGTCCGCCTTGGCTCTCTGCTTCCCGGATTCACTCGGGTATCTCAGCTCCGTCGCGGTCTCTCAATTGGTACGTCACTTCCGGTTTAGGCTTCCGTGGCGTGCCTATCCTCAACAGTGTGTCTCCCCTCCTCACATCAAACGTCTGGGACGATCCACTCTACGCGTTTCGCCAAATCATCGAACGGCTTCCTCAAGAGTGGCAATGTGCAGTGGCAATGCCGAGGATGACGTCATCGGCGTACGACCGCGAGGGGAGTCGCGCTTATGCCACGTTCATTCTCATTGGCCGAATAGGTCAGGTGGTATGAAGTTTCAATAAAACAAATTCCGGGTCTCACGGAAGCCTAAACCGGAAGTGACGTACCAATTGAGAGACCGCGACGGAGCTGAGATACCCGAGTGAATCCGGGAAGCACAGAGCCAAGGCGGACAGCTCAATTCAACACAGTGGACGTCCCAACGAAGGCGGAGTGGTGAGCCACAGCACCAGGTGGTCTTTCCGGCTTGCACAAACTAAATGCTGTTTTAAATTTGTGTTATTGTAAGTGCGCAATCTTTGAATATATAAATATTTCTTTTTTATCACATTGATTTGCGCTATGGGTGCTTTCCTGTTTTTTCTGCATCCCCTTTCCCTGCTGAGTTGCGGTGTGAAGTAAAACCAGTCCCGAACATAGAAGTACACATCCCAGTTCACTTTTGCTGCCCTGAACTTCAGTTCATTCTCGTGAGTAGGACACACAGAAGAGCCAAGATTTGAATTTATTCACATAAGTTTATCATCTGCACTTAGATTTTTGCACGGTTGTTTTTTCTCCCTACATGCCCCCTGGATTGTGAAAACGGAACTTTCTACATTTTGGGGCTGAGTGAAGACAAACCCCAGCAGAGGGTTTGAGCAGGGAGTTACAACTTTATTACTTTCATTATTTTATCACGTTATTTAACATAATAATTGCACTATATGTAATACTTGATTTAGTCACTATTTAGTGAAGGACTTCACTTTAAAGTTTCAGCGCCATTGTTATACACTATCACTTTGTCACGCTATTTTCTCACCAAGTGCCACGTGTGACTTCTGCAAGTCCTCTACCAAACCACTGTCTTTATAAAATCTTCAACCCTCCCTATGTTTATTTCTAAGATGTTCTATGCTCCCCAAGTGTACTTCTGATGCTGGTTACCCTGCTGTCCTTTTGTATTCATAGCTCTGAGCCCCATTGTGTTACATTGTGTATGCCTTTAATATGACAAATAGTATGTAACTGCACAGAGTGACTGTATACTACTAAAATATGTTTTTATATCTTTAAAGCAGCGATACGACATTCCCCCTTTTTTCTTTTTTTTTTCTTCTTTGTACATGTAAAGCGTGTGGACATGTATAATGCTACATTCTTACCTGAACTGGCAATCGTTTGGTGCTCCTGTTATAAATCTGTAAAAATCCTGATTGCGTGACTTAACATAATGGCTGCTTCAGTCCGTGTAACTCAGCAGCTACAATGTATCCTTAGATTGTGACATTATCTATTGATTGTCACAGCTTACAGTTCAAACTGCTGGGAATATTTGCAACATTTCCCTGTTTGTGATAATTTGTTGCCAAGACCTTGCACTGCTTGGGAGGTGGGCTAAAACCTATTAAAATAATTTAATACTCATTAACAATGGCATTAAGAGTTGAATAATAATATTAATAATAAAAGACAGCAAGTATTCTCTAATACTGCAGAACAGGTTTGTTTTTTTTTTAACATAAGATTTCACATGTTTTACATCTTTACTGTAAGTAGAAGAATATTTAGGTGACTATATATACACACATATATATATACACAGCTGGCGTGATGTTACTGGGGACATTCATGCCGTGTAAACCATGCCTACGGTACTTTCTCCATTGTACGAACGTCAGCAAATTCTGTTTCTAGAATTCTTTTGGGTGCTAGAAAGCGGAACTGGCCCAGGATATATCTATAATATGGGGAATGACTGTATGTAAGCACATATACAGCCATGCTGGATTTTAAATACAACACTGGCTGAAGCTGTCATACTGTGTGGCGAATGCTAGTTATACGGAGATGGTATTATGGTGAATGTAATAGTAGCACACACCCATTCCCCTTTTTGCCCAGAAAATCCTATGGTTTACCACCTAAAATCAAACTCTGTCAAAAGTTGTAAAAATCGGCTTTATCAATTACGACTAAAGTAACATTTGGATCGATCCACCCATCACTGGTAGGCCTCTTAATTACCCTTTGGTTATGTGCAACTTCATGGGTTTTTTTTATGATTGGTATTTCTCCCAGATTGTTCTTTTAAGGCTGTGCGCTGGATACTAAAGACCCTCATAAATAAAACTCAAGCAAACATATCACAACATTTAGATTTGTGTATATCTTGGCTCCAACACACAGTGTGGTCTGAAGTTAGTTTGCAATGTAATATTAGTTCAGGAAGTCTTGTAACCTGACACCTATACTTAATGGACAAAATTCAAAAGAACAAAGCCCAGACATTACAAATCTAACATTACAGCATTAAATTAGATTATTTTAAAAAACTATTGTATGCATCAATTATTAATTATTATTTTGTTTTACTTTCTTTACTCTGATCTTTCCCATCTCCACATCTTCCAGGAATAATCTTTCACCTAAAGCTGTTTTTCGTCCAACAGTCTTTAATGTTCTGTAGCCACGGCAGCCAACACATCTGTACACTGGTCCCAACAAAAATATGAGCCTTTATTGCTCTCCCTTAGACTTGGAATATAAACTGCGTGGTAGTTTTATCCAAAAACATTTTTAAAGGCCTCTCAAATGGCCTTTGGGAGTGAACAATGTGCATCTGGGATTCATGTCAACTGCTGATACTATAACATATATTCTGCTTGAAGCCAATTGTTGAACAATATATGACTCAAAGTTTAGACCACGGATATTTTGTTTCTTATATTGAGACTTAAAGGCTAAAGCCACAAAGCCCCGTAAATCAGGGCTCCTAATGGGACCGGGACGTTACCTAAAACGGGTTAATCCTGGAGTTAACATGGTATCCTCAAACCTTATTATATGCAAAATCAGCGTCTGACCTGCATCTCCTTAGGTTTATGCCATGTTATTGTCGCATAATAACATTGCATTCTGTTACTAAACGTAACGTTGTCAAAACACATTGGTCTATATTATCAAATGACCCGTTATTGGGGACTCATATTTCAAAAAATCCCAAATTTATTTACAGAAAAGCCAGGAATCTGAAGAGTATCCTATCCCCTAGTGATATTAATACTAGTGACAGCAGTTTAGGTGGAAACATGTGGCTAAAAGCTAAACCTGTGGGGAACTTCCAGTGTGGAAAATGCTCAGTGTGTAAACATCTTCACTCGGACAAAAAATCATTCAAGTCCAATTCCACTGGAGAGATATTTGATGTTACAGACATTATTTACTGTAACTCAGACCATATAGTCTATCTAATAGAGTGTCCTTGCGGTTCACAATATGTGGGCCGCACCAAACGCAGCCTCAAAGTACGTATACAGGAACATATACGTAATATTAGAAATGGATTTGCTAAACATAGCCTCTCTAGGCATTATGCATCACACCATAATAAGGACCCCTCTTCGCTCCTATTTAAGGGTATTAAATATGTCCCAAGAAATAGAAGGGGTGGGGATTGAGCGAAAGATCTCTCCATGCAAGAGACCTTCTGGGTACATAAGCTCAATACTTTGTATCCAGGAGGTCTCAATGAGGATATTGGTATTTGGTCTCTATATTGATCCTCTTAGGATTTACCTAAATAACTCAATGTACTAACAATCTTTATGCCACTATATATCATATCCTTAGGATGCGATATCAGTATATCTTTTTGCTCCAATTTTGTGCTTTGTTTTTTAATATACTTTTGAATTTTCTTTATAAACCATTAAATATATACAGTACGTATGTGTTTTTTATTAAATATGTATTTTTAATTTTTATTTCTTTTCCATTCTAGCCTCCCAGCAACTAACTACATGCTGAATAGGTTTTTTTTATTATTCATGGTTGATTAAATATATAATTAAATGCATGTAATGTTTTATCTATGTAATTGATTCAAATGCTATACACTTTGAGTGATGGCCTTGAGTCCCCGACTCCTCCCCAGCTCCTCTCGGATTGGTTGGAGGACTATAGTCACGGACCAATGGGGAGTGATCGTGGGGTATTTCTAAGCTAGGAGATTCAATGTACATTATTCCCTGATGAAGAGACCCCTGTGGTTTCGAAACGCGTTGGAATAGACTGCGATTCGATTACCAAGTGAACAAGCACATCCTGAAGTCTATACTTTGTGAATTTGGATCAGTGAGGAGATTGAGGCGCGCGATATTCACTGTCCCGGGAGAGTGACGTTACGCATTCCGAGACAGAGAGTCGGGCGGCTGCAGGCATGCAGTGATTCACCACAAGCCATCACCTTCACCAGCTAAACTCGTTTCTGCCAAAGCGGACACTACCCAAGGGTGTCACGCTGTGCCCACCACAAACTAGACGAGACCCTTGGTACTGCGGTGGGAATAGAGAAAACACCACCGACGGGCACGGGAATCCGGTCTGGAGTGTGCGTAGTTGATCTCGCCGGGACAGGTGCAGGGAGAGTAGAATAGTCGTAATACTTGCCGAGGTGAGGATTGGAGAAGTCCGGAACGTTGGAGGTACTAGTCGCTGGGGTCGGTGCAGGAGAAGGTAGAATGGTCGAGGTCCGAGAGCAGAGTTCAGGTTAGGAGAGTTGAGGAGGGTCGAGGATAGCCAAGGTCGGGGTTCCAGAGAAGCGGTGATGCAAAGGCAAGCCAAGGTCGGTACACGGGAGATCAAACAAGACAAGGCAGGATATCTAGGAGACAAGAGAGGTAAGCACAGGAACAGTAAGCTTATGCTCAACCAATGTGCCAGTGGCACTGCTGAGCCTAAAAAGGTAAGGCAGCCCAATAGGAGCAAGAGGCGTAACTGGGGGAGTGTCAGTGCGGAGCCAGTGATAGGCTAAGGTAAGGAAGCCAGGTGAGGGTGCTGAGGACAATCACGTTGCCACGGAGCTCGGGTACGTGGCGCGCGCGTCACGCACGGAGTGTGCGCCGCGATCCGGAGGCGGGAACTCCCGCTGTGACCCCAGCCCGCGTGGGAACGCCGTCCGGCGCGAGGATGAGCCACGCGGAGGAAGCGGGAGTGCGCGTGAGAGCGCGTGAGTCCTGAGCCCCATCAGCGGCCGTCAGAGCAGGTAGGGGGGGCTGTGTGCCTGCGGGTAAAGGTGCGTGGCACCTAGCTACTGACAAAGGGTACTAGAAGTGTATCCCAAGATCTACAAGTCATCAATCTGTGACCAACTTAGATGACATTGCCCCGGAGACACCTGGTTGGCGTTTGGGTAACAATCCCTTAAATGCTGTTTTAAATCATCCTTAATGTATGCTTAATACTCACCTGTATTGCACAATTGAACATTATAATTTTTAATGCATTATGAGCGTTGTGCGCTGTGTTTTTGTGTTTACTTAACGGTGAAGTCAAACAAATGGTGAAACTTTTTGGTGGTGTTTTTACCCAATTGTTGCTGAATGGACCTGTAATGTATTGTTAACTAAATCCAGCATTACACGAGTTAAGTATCAAGTAGACTAAAAGATCTGCACTTTAGTAGCATTGGTTTGGACACCACAGAAAATCTCCAACAAAAGAGCATGTGGTGTTGGTGAATGTTGGCTGTGCCATTGAGACCTGTGCTCGGATCATATATTTGTTAAGTAAGACTCATAAATTGGGGAGTTTAAATTTCACTTTTGGAACAGTTCAAAATGAGCCAGGAGTGACCTCAGAAAACTTTGATCTATAGCTCTTTTTGTATTTAATACAACATAAATAACTTAAAGCAGCAATGTCTTTTCTCTTTACTTATTTATATTCACCTTTTCTTGTACCAAATGGTGTTCCAAAACATAACTACCCTACCAGCGGCGGATCTCAAAATCCGCAGCCCCTAGGCACAGCTATTGCGGCTGCCTCTTTACCTTCCGCCCCACTCCTCCTTGTGAGCCGCGGCCGTCACCAACGTGCCGTCGCACTGTGTCATGTTGCCATGGTAACGTTGCGATGCCACATTGCCATGACACCGTGATGTCCGCAGTGTCATTTGACGCTGCGGTTGAGAAATAGGAGGACGGCGGCTGGTAAGGAGCCGTCCACAACAGATAAAATTACTTCCCATTAGGTCCGAAAGGCCGGCAAAAGTATATGGGGGCGTACATTTTTTTTTTCGCCCCCAAATTTAGCCACCCTAGGCCCGGGCCTAATGGGAAATCCAAAGTGTAACCCTCTGTGTGCCCCAAGATGGAGCCACTGTCATAGGACCTGTACTTCAGGGGTCCCATGAAGTAGTGTCTACATCATGCCCTTGGAGTGCTTGTTTTCTAGGCGAGACCATGTAATACAGGGAAACGGAATGGGATTCCCCTTCCATGTCTGGGTTAAGGGATGCTACGATCACGTGACCGCTTTCGCAGGCTTACTGATTGAAAGGGCCATAATAATTGTCAAATCCAACAACCTGTACAGCCAAGTTGTTAAATTACACCAGCTATTTCCGTTGAGTTCTTTCAGGATGATGTATAGAAAGATATAAACACTATACTGTACAGCAGGGATGAGGAAAGTTTTTACGTTGAGCCCCCTTTTCATAAGTAATATTAGTCGGGACCCCCCTTGCCTGATCTAATCCAAATCACATGGGAAAAGACGTTATTAATCGGTAATTGTGAATACAAATATGTAAAAATACTTACATCATTCAACATTTTTAAAACCAAAAAACATGGAAAAATGTCAAAGTAATTCAGCATACTGTAGTAGTATAAAGTAATACTGACTGCAATTATTTTCTCACGCCCACCCTCCTCATCCTCTCTCTCGCCCACCCTCCTCATCCTCTCTCCTCTCTCATCCCCTCTCCTCTATCTTCCTCTCTCATCCCCTATCCTCCTCTCTCATCCCCTCTCCTCCTATCACCTCGTCTTTTCCTCTCACCCCTCTCCTCCTTTCCTCCCAAACCTCTCTCTCCCTCTCACCTCTCCTCATCTTCTCCTAACCCCTCTCCTGATATCCTCTCTCTTACCTCTCCTCCTCCCTCTCTTACGTCTGCTCCTCTCATCCCCTCATCTCACCCCTCCTCCTCTTCTCACTCCCTCCACAATGCCTACCTGACTTTGGTGGAGGAGGACGGCTGTGAGAGAAGAGGACGGAGGGCCGCCAGAGTGGAGCAGGGTGGTAGAGGAGTTGAACAGCGGGAGCGAAGCAGGGTGGGCAGGAGCGCGCTGTAGCAGTGGCAGACACAACAAGTTAGTGAAGACTGCCGGGTCAGACCGATGGGGCGCAAGCCTCCCCGGCCGTCGTCCTCTGCCACTCTGCTTTGCTCCTGCCGTCCAACTCCTCTGCCACCCTGTTTCATTCTGCTGGCCCTCCATTCTCTTCCCCCGCTGCCACCGCTTCTGCAGTGCACCCCCCTTAAAATGTCTTGCGCCCCCCATTCACGCACCCCTGCTGTATACGACTGTGAATGGCCATTGGTGACATGGAGTTAATCAGTGGTTTTTCTTTCTCTTATGCAGAGTCTCCAGGAGTTGGGCCTTCTCTTGTTGTTCACACCAGTGTACCATTTGGAATTGAACATCTGGAACAAGAAAAAGAAGTGGTGCAGCCCCTGATACTAAAGCACCTTGAAACAATATTGCCAAATCTTCCGCAACCGATGTACATCAAGTGTCAAAAATGGAGATACTCGCAGGTAATTAATTCTCTAGATAAGATGGCAGCCAGAATACAAGATGCATATCAATTTATAGATCAAATCAGCCACAAGCTTGGCTTGATGATTGGGTGGACTTTTCATCCTATGGGATGGGCCCCATTTTCTGGAGATATGTCTTAAAATTGCCATTCCTGGTTTGTTCCTACTCGGCAAAAATGACCACTGGGTAGTTTACGGTCTGCTATAAAGCAATAGCAATTATAACATCTACAGTATGATAGTCAAGGTGTCATGCTGTGCTCACCACAAACGAGGCGGGACCACGGGGCTGAGGTGGGAAAGGATATAACGCCACCCACAGCCACGAGGGCACGTCTTGAGTGTAGAATGGTCTGGATGTCCGGGCCGGGGCAGGGGAGGTACGGATAGTCGAAGGTAATGTTAGCCAAGTCCGGGGTTAGAGAGAGGGACGTAGTTGTATTACCGTAAGCCACTGTCGGGTGCAGAGAGAGCGGAGTAGTCGTATTGCCGTTATCCAAGGTCGGGAGCGAAGTAGTCGTATTGCCGTAAGCCAAGATGCCAGAGGTTCGGAGTAGTCGAGGAGGAAGCCGGTTTGGTACACAAGGACGGGACTGTAAAACAAGACAGGACTAGGGAGGCAGAGAGTGATGAGAACAGCAACAGGTTCTCTGCTCAGCCTAAGTGCCAGTGGCACAGCTGAGCATATGTAGGTGAGAGTGTCCAATGGCAGAACAGCAAGGTAGAGGTGTGTGAATTAGTCAGGCTGTGATAGGAGACAGGTCCAGGTGAGCTTCCAGGGGTGGAGCTAGGGAGGGCAGAGAAGTGTCCTTTAAGAGGCTGGAGCGTGCTCCCGTATGTGTGGCCGCGCCCCCGTGTGAGTGGCCGGGTACGCGCCCAGAGCCGGCACTATTTAGGGGTTGCCTGTGTGCGCGCGTGCTAGTGCGGCGATCGGGCGGCATGGAGGGAGGCTGACGTGCATGGCGCGGGAGGACCCGCGGTGGTGCCGGTGAGTGGGGAGCATGCCGATGGCGGCGTGACTCCCCGGGTGTTACACAAAGTGTGTGCAAACTTTTTTGTTTGCGCCCCCCCCCCCCCACACCCGTTACCTTTTCTCTGGCATCGACGACGTCATGTGATGTCGCGTTGCCATTTGACTGCAGTGTCATTCGACTCCGTGCCGTCATAGCAACACGTCGATGGAGAGAAGGTAAGGAACATACAGAGGCCTCGCGCATTTTATTTCAATGTTGTGGGGAAGAGCATGGGGTCTCTGTAAGTGTCTCCCCCCAATTTGTGCACCCCTGTTATAGTCATTGGCTTGATGACTGGAAGTTTTCCGGTGACTATGTTTGTTAAAAATGCAGTACCCCTTGGCTTACAGAATCCTTCTAAGCAACTTAACAATGTAGTTGTCCATCTTAAACAAATACTATAATTCTTGAAGCATTTGGCTTAATTGGAAATGAAGATGTTTTTCTTTTCAGCAGCATATTCTAAATCGTGGGGTGAGGATGGTGTGTTTTGTTAAGCACGTGGTTTCTCTACACCCTTTGTTCACTCTGTCTATCAAATAGTGAGTAATGATAAAGGCAAGGAGAGAGTGGTGTCGGTGTAAAGTCCTGCTCTACACACATGGACATCACAAAATGGGAATAGCCAGAGGAAATTAATTACTCTCAAGTTTCAGCTTGCCAGCATTACAAACTGCTATAAAAAAAATATTAAAAATGTGTTTGTAACAATTACAAATAAAATATCATCAGTCACCTAGAATAATCCCTTAACCATGCTACTGCCATTGGTTCAATTTAGTCATATGCAAAATATTTATTTTTTAATTAAATTACAAAATGATACTCTCAATGTGTGGAATCCATTAATTTTAGGGCAAAGTAAATGGGGACTAGGTGATACATTTTTTTTTAATTTGGTCTTACAATGGATATTATACTGTAAGACAAGCTTTTGAGAGTTCTCCTCTCTTCCTCAGGTCTGCAATACTGATTTACAGAGATTCCATGAGTTTAACACAGGTGTAAAAAAAAGAAAAACAAGATGGCCATCTAAGGCAGATGATGCGGAGAAGGAATAAACAGACTGGGCAATAAATGGATGAAAGGGACAGTGAGACACAGGGCAAAACTTCCATTAGCAGTGTGCAGGGGGTGGGGATGCAGGGGGGAGAGGGGGTAAGGGACAGTGAGACACAGGACAATACATCCATTAGCAGTGTGCAGGGGGTGGGGATGCAGGGGGGAGAGGGGGTAAGGGACAGTGAGACACAGGACAATACATCCATTAGCAGTGTGCAGGGGGTGGGGATGCAGGGGGCAGAGGGGGTAAGGGACAGTGAGACACAGGACTATACATCCATTAGCAGTGTGCAGGGGGTGGGGATGCAGGGGGGAGAGGGGGTAAGGGACAGTGAGACACAGGACAATACATCCATTAGCAGCGTGCAGGGGGTGGGGATGCAGGGGGGAGAGGGGGTAAGGGACAGTGAGACACAGGACTATACATCCATTAGCAGTGTGCAGGGGGTGGGGATGCAGGGGGCAGAGGGGGTAAGGGACAGTGAGACTCAGGACTATACATCCATTAGCAGTGTGCAGGGGGTGGGGATGCAGGGGGGAGAGGGGGTAAGGGACAGTGAGATACAGGACTATACATCCATTAGCAGTGTGCAGGGGGTGGGGATGCAGGGGGCAGAGGGGGTAAGGGACAGTGAGACTCAGGACTATACATCCATTAGCAGTGTGCAGGGGGTGGGGATGCAGGGGGCAGAGGGGGTAAGGAACAGTGAGACACAGGACTATACATCCATTAGTAGTGTGCAGGGGGCAGAGGGGGTAAGGGACAGTGAGACACAGGACTATACATCCATTAGCAGTGTGCAGGGGGGGATACAGGGGCAGAGGGGGAAGGGACAGTGAGACACAGAACTATACACCCATCAGCAGTGTGCAGGGGGAGAGGGGGGTAAGGGACAGTGAGACACAGAACTATACATCCATCAGCAGTGTGCAGGGGCAGAGGGGAAGGGACAGTGAGACACAGGACCATACATCCATCAGCAGTGTGCAGGGGCAGAGGGGAAGGGACAGTGAGGCACAGAACTATACATCCATCAGCTGTGTGCAGGGGGAGAGGGGAAGGGACAGTGAGACACAGGACCATACATCCATCAGCAGTGTGCAGGGGCAGAGGGGAAGGGACAGTGAGACACAGGACCATACATCCATCAGCAGTGTGCAGGGGCAGAGGGGAAGGGACAGTGAGACACAGGACCATCCACCAGCAGTGTGCAGGGGCAGAGGGGGTAAGGGACAGTGAGACACAGGACCATCCATCAGCAGTGTGCAGGGGGGGGAGAGGGGGTTAATTGTAAAATTCTCAATGAGGCAGAGAGAAACACTACTAAAAATTATGCATTACGTGCTCTTGTTTTAATGTCAGTGTATTATCATTTTAAGTTCAAATGTTTTCTGTTCTTGATGCTTATAAACATTGCATTGAGGATTTGAAATTTTTAGTCATTTGTGGAATGATCCGGCTGAGAAGTGGTGTCCCATTGGAGTGCAATATCTTCCTTCTTCATGGTGTGCAATTGTGTGTCTGTGTAGCGTTATTCTGGTTTTTGGCTGGTTTTACCCATGTAACATCCTAGGTCACATTTGCCCAGGACATACGTGAATACGAGAGGTAACTCTCAATGTATTACTTCCTGGTAAAACATTTTAATAAATACATTTGCTGCATTGAAATATTAATTTTAGGCTAAGTTAATGAAGTTGTAGTTAGCCGTATTGGTCCTGGAGGAAACCAGATCTGTTGTGGTTGTGATACCTTTTAGCATACCAACATTGGACTATTTAATGAATGAACTTATAGTGGACAGAGCTTTCTAAACCCCACAGGTTTTCCTTCATGTATACTGTGTAAGTGCACCGTACAGTGAGGGTGTTGAAAATTCTGTACATTATAATTTCATCTGTGAAGAACTGTCGGTCGGCAAAAAAGTGAAAGAATCAGGCCGAGTTAGTGGCTTGAATTACAGTACTACAAGAGGTTAGATGCCTAGCCAAGGGGATGAGCAGCTCCTGCCCTGTACATGCAGTGCGTGTGTGTGTCTGACATCACACACATTTATCTTCGCAGACCTAGCAATGGTTTGTGTGTGGTTGCCACTTTAGGTTTTATTTCTTCTGCACAGACAGTGCTTTACATTGGATGGTTGTAGTTACCATCTGTAGGATTACACAAGGCGTTCCTTTTATTTGTAATGTGTTTTCTTGAAACTATATAGACATATTTGAGACTGAAGAGGTTAATATGTATCGGGCACTGACAGGGTTAACAGCAATTAAGTATCATCTAAAATACAAACGTGTTTAATTCTGTTGGGCTGTGCTAATGCTTAACAAGCAGAAGTGTTATTAAAGGTAATTTGTTACTTGGTACAAGGATCAGCAGGGCAACAATACATACAGTAAAACATCTAGTTAGTAGAAGGGTTTGTCAGAATACTGTGCATGCGTGTGCGTGCTGGTAACATGAGACCTAGCAGAGAAGCCTGCAATGTTTCCTGTACTAAGAAAAGCAGCCGTTTTGGGACAAATGCCATCTCCTAAACAGCACTTTGCTATATTTTAAGCATAGCTTGTGGAAGTCTAAGCATACATTTAGTAGGTGGTCTTTTATTGAAAACACACATAATCATACACACTATTGGACTGGAACAGACCATAAAATTGTATGATACTTTGTGTGCTGAAGCTAGCGAAGCTTTTCTTTATCTGTATCATCAACCTTTACCCCACAAAATACTGTGGGATTTTAAGTAGCAATCCCCCTCCCCCACCCACAAGCCTGTACAAGTTTAACTCCTATAATGTTAGTATCTCCCTCTCCCCCCCCCCCCCCCCCCCGCATGTCCTACTGTTTTTTTAGCCTCTAAGAATACCATGGTAACCGCAATCTGCCCTGGACTCTGGAGAGACATCTATTTTGACCATTGGCAGGGGTAAAGGGGATTTCTCTGAGGATGGCTTCCAACTTGTCCTTGATCTAAATCATTAAAGTCTTGTGCTGTAGTGGAAGGGAGTGGAGCACGCTGTAGTGGAAGGGAGTGGAGCACGCTGTAGTGGAAGGGAGTGGAGCACGCTGTAGTGGAAGGGAGTGGAGCACGCTGTAGTGGAAGGGAGTGGAGCACGCTGTAGTGGAAGGGAGTGGAGCACGCTGTAGTGGAAGGGAGTGGAGCACGCTGTAGTGGAAGGGAGTGGAGCACGCTGTAGTGGAAGGGAGTGGAGCACGCTGTAGTGGAAGGGAGTGGAGCACGCTGTAGTGGAAGGGAGTGGAGCACGCTGTAGTGGAAGGGAGTGGAGCATGCTGTAGTGGAAGGGAGTGCAGCACACTGTAGTGGAAGGGAGTGGAGCACGCTGTAGTGGAAGGGAGTGCAGCACGCTGTAGTGGAAGGGAGTGGAGCATGCTGTAGTGGAAGGGAGTGGAGCACGCTGTAGAGGAAGGGAGTGCAGCACGCTGTAGTGGAAGGGAGTGGAGCACGCTGTAGTGGAAGGGAGTGCAGCACGCTGTAGTGGAAGGGAGTGGAGCACGCTGTAGTGGAAGGGAGTGGAGCACGCTGTAGTGGAAGGGAGTGGAGCACGCTGTAGTGGAAGGGAGTGGAGCAAGCTGTAGTGGAAGGGAGTGGAGCACGCTGTAGTGGAAGGGAGTGGAGCACGCTGTAGAAGGCAGCTGAAGAACTGTAACGGATGCTTGCAACAAACCGGACAGGACCGCGAGGCCGAGGTGGGGATTAGAAAACAACGATCTAGAGACGCGAGGTTGCATCCGGTGTGCAGGTTCGTGTTAGTGGTTAACCGGGTTAGGATAGGAGAATATAGGATCGTAGGGGGTTGGAGAGATACGGATCGTAGGGGGTCACTTTAGACAGGTCGAGGGATAGGAGAGAGCAGAATGGTCGTGGGGAATCTGGGATCGAGGGTCGGAGACAGCAGCATAGTCCAATGTAAACAAGGCAAGCTGAGACAAAGCAAGGTGCTTGTGACTAGCAAACGAAACACGGATTATGCTCAGCCAACTTCCGAGTGGAAGCGGCTGATCCTAAATAGCAGGAATGTCCAATCAGACGCCGGCTGCACAGCAGGCTGGAATCAGGCAGGAGCCAATCAGGTGACCGGAGCTTGATGGGGGTGGAGTCTGTGTATGATCCTCACAATAATCGAGTCAAAGATGGAGAAGCCTAGGTTAGATTTCTGCGCGTTTCTTAGACAGCTAAAGTCGAGTGTAGCTATAGTTATTGCATTCACTGGCGCGGTATGATGAGATATTGTGCATTATCACTGCCATTGAGTCGTGTGGAACATTTGTGATACCTTGGTTACATCTGTAGCTATGTTTGGGAAGCAAAATAGCAGAATTACAACGGGACATATGGAATTTGTAGTGAAGGTGGTCTGCTAGTGTGCCACTTCCACCAGAGGCTTTCAGCGGAATGAGCGCAGGAATATACAAAACGTGTGTGTACAGTACGTGTTTAGCCAAGATTGGAAATTTGTATGGGGTTGACGAATCAAAGAAGTATATTGGTTTACTAAGGAGGCAAGCACAGTGACACAGCTGTTTGGGTCAATTGGAGTGCTACTGGGCGTGGCTAAATGTATATAACAAAAAACAAAGAAGCCCAAAGCTACATCCAATATGACAAAAATATACAGTGAAATACCTATATATCTCTTGAAAAAATGGTCATTTAGATAAACCCTTTGGCCAAAGCATTTTAAGCTTGCAAGCTACTTCAAGGCATGACCAAATATTGCAGGTCCTAACACTAACTGATTAAAATTCTTATTTACCTCTATAGTTAGAGGAAGAATGATCACATTGGATCTGTCCCAACCAGCTGCATGTCAAAGAAAGAACTGCTTACTTGGAAAGTGGGGAGGGGCGAGCTTAAACCCTGGGAGGGAGGAGGCAATACCCTCCAAAACAGCTGAGATCAGCTGGACAAAGTTAATAAACACATAGATACCCAGCAAGCTCAAAAAAATAAATAAAAAAAACACCACATAATATATATATGTATACAAGTGTCAATTGGTGTGCTACTGGGCGTGATTAAATGTATATAACAAAAAAACAAAGAAGCCCAAAAGCTACATCCAATATGAAAAAAATATACAGTGAAATACCTATATATCTCTTGAAAAAAGGGTAATTTGTTTTAAACCCTTTGGCCAAAGCAATTTAAGCCTGCAAGTCACTTCAAAGCATGACCAAGTAAGCAGTTCTTTCTTTGACATGCAGCTGGTTGGGACAGATCCAATGCAATCATTCTTCCTCTAACTATAGAGGTAAATAAGAATTTTAATCAGTTAGTGTTAGGACCTGCAATATTTGGTCATGCCTTGAAGTGGCTTGCAGGCTTAAAATGCTTTGGCCAAAGGGTTTAAATAAATTACCCGTTTTTCAAGAGATATATAGGTATTTCACTGTATATTTTGTCATATTGGATGTAGCTTTTGGCCTCTTTGTTTTTTGTTATATTGATTCTAAAGACTAAAGGTCAATGGAATGCAAGTTGTAAGAAAAGCGAGGAGAACCTGGAGGTTGTGTGTGCGGAATGTAAGAGGGGGAATATGAGATGCGATTATGGTTAGAGAATTGGAAAGGAGAAATTGACAAAGGACAGATTTTTAGTAAAAACAAGGTCAAAGAAGTGTCTGTACTTGTGAGTGTTCAAAACAGTCCATTCGGGGAGAAGGGGAGATGGGTCATTAATGTGGCAGTTAGTCTCCTAGCAGGAGAATGGGGAAGTCAGAAGAGAGGAAGGATAACCAGGTTTCAAAGTCCGAAAATAAAGTGGTCAATGCTTGGAGAAAAAAGGCAGATAGTGTGGACTTGAAAGGATGAAAATGTCAGGGAAGCAGGTGTAGGCAGAAGCTGACACTTCCTACTCCACATACCACAAACAGCCCGTCATAGGACAGAGCCAGTGTGTGCGATCCTAGTTCAGAGGTGAAGAGTGCGAGAAAATCTTGTGTTTTGTTAGAGTATTCCTGAGAGCACATGGAACAGGGGGATACGCAGGGAACGAATATTAGGTTGGAAGTATTATAGATTTTTGATATCAGAGAGGGAAAAGATTGTGGGCGAGCACAAGTGGGGATGTGGTAGGGGCAAGGGTTTGGCGATATATCTGCTGTGGCCAAAAGAATGGATAGGGACAGGAGGTGAGAGGAAGACTTTGAGAGCACGTGCTCCTGCCAGGAGAGGAGGTAGGTGGTAGAAGTGAATGCAGTTCATGAGTGCAAAGAAGGGGAAAGAGGAGGAAATATGTATGGAAGAGGGTGAGTTGTAAAGTATTTGAGGAAAGCAGTTGCAGCAAGAAATAAGAACAAATTAGAGTGAACATATAGTACTGAAATAACAGATATTCTGGATGGAACAAATGAGAAGGCTGTGAAATTGTAAGGAGAGTTATTGAGAGGTTCAAGTGGGTGAAGGGTAATAATGCAGACAGACAAGGTTTTTAAGTGGGGGAGTGGTAGAGAAGGGAGATCACAGGAAGATATCAAATGATAACCTCTCTTAGATGAATCGGTAATAGCATCCAAGCAGATAAAACCCACTTCCTGCTCTACTGCCCTTTATTCTTTAAAATGTTAACATTTTTCTTGCTTTGCCTAATCCCTGCATTACTTGTCCAGACTAATTCTGAATTTATAATGCTTGGCTAACCAGAGCTCATAAACAAAACATGGGAGACGAAGACTGTTGGTGGTAAAAAAATAGATCATAGCATTATTAATAAAACAAAACAGGAAATCTGCCTGCCAGCCGTTAAATATGGGAGGCCCAAAACCCCCATACAGAGGTGTCTCTCCACCCCCCCTCCCCCCACCCTCATGTAATCATTTAACAGTAGAATCCCTGGCAACTGCGTAGGCCCATTGCTCGCCATGCTCTTAACTCATGGCAAAGCCAACCTGACCGTACAGCTGGCGCCTCCAGCCTGCCACTCTTTACTGCATCCCCATCCCTGCTGGCTCGGCAGTTCAGCTACCCAGAGGTCCCTTTGAGCCTAGTTTTAACGGGGTGAATCAGACTCTTCACTGTGCCTCCTTACACTTTGAGGTAGCTACGTTTCCAGTGGGTCTTGGAAGCTTGCATGAAATATATCGAGGCCCACCTCTTTCAAGTGCACCCCGTCACTCTTATACAGTCCCCTGCGCTGCATGTCTATTTTCCCAGACTTGATCACCGAACACAGAAGGATGAATTTGCTTATGGCTTTCTTATCCCTCTGCATACCTACACAGCTGTGGGCAGCCAGCCGCACCCTCCTTGGTAAATCTCCAGCCATAGTATCATCACCTGGTCCCAAAGGGCCCTAACCCAGATGCAATCAGCCTGCATCTGGAACATGAGCTCCATTGATTTCCCCTTGCTCAGTTCATTGGCACCGAGGTGCATTAGCACCACGTTGGGCATCACGCATTTTTCCTGTATCCCGACTACAGTTGGCAGCAGGGCATCTCTGCACACTCCTCTCTGACCCAGCCACATATATTCATCCTTTCATGTGGTATCTCTAACTGCAGACTGTATTGTCTGTCGTGCGTCTGTTTACGGCTAATGTATACGAACAAGTGACCCACCTTCCACTGCTTATTCGTATCAATCACTGAAAAATTCAAAGCTTGTTAATAACGATATAAAATATCCCCCAGATCAGTAGTGGTGTCTTCCTGTGCCTCTGCAAGCCCCCCCCCCCCCCCCCATTGCTTTTTCCGACACCTCTCTCCTTGATCCTTGCGTATAATTTGTAGAGGTCAGATCTCCCTATCTCCCTATTCTTATCTGCGGGTAACCATTTTCCCACCACTGCTGTCGCTGCTCTTATTCTAAACGAATACGTGCTCAAGCTAGCTACTTGGAAAGCCCCTCCCCCCTCCCCACCCCGTCTGGCCTGACCTTCACATATCTACTCATTATCTTAACGGTGCATACATTACTACCGCTCTGTTTTTGTAAATTTACCCATAACCCCTTTCCTGTTTGGTCTGTCTAAGACTTGTGTATCTCGTACAAAACACATTCCCTGCTTTTTACGTTTCTGTAAAGAAGCTCTGAGCTTAGGCCTCATCTAGGCTGAGTGCTGGCTCGCGCGATCACGGCAATTAAAGTAAATTGTTGTGGCCAAGCTTTGTGTGGATGGGAGCGCACGGCGCTCAGCTGCTTGGCGAGACAAATCAATTTGATTTGGCTGCTCGCTGGCGCGTCATGTGAGCGGTTCGCCCAATGAAGGTGAACCAGCTCTGTGACGTCATAGCTGTGGCCCCCCTCCCTGAGCACGCAACTAGCTGTCCAGGAATCACCCAGCGCCTGACGTCACGGCGCTCGAGGGCCAGCAAGCGCGCTCCCAGCCTGGCCGTGGCCGTAGGCTCATTTTAGATCTACTGCACCGACACACTTTATTCGAGCAAATACCCGGTATGTACCTGGCAGATACCTGGAATGCGCCGCTCCTCACCTCTGACAAGCCCCGTTACGTTTGCCTTCCCAGCCTGGGTTCATGCCTGGCTGACGGGCGGCTGATCTGTTAAATGATGATTAGGATTTAATAGGCTGCAATGCTTCGCGTGTCTACCAGATGGCATAAATTCATGAATTGTAATGCAGTATATATATATATATACTGTGCAGTATTGCAGCCAGCGGGAATAAAATGCTTCAATCCCTGCCTGGAAAATAACTCAATGCACTCGGGCAGAAAACAGTCACAAACCTCAATACACCCGGGTATACCCGAATTCGTGGGACTAGCCGAGCTCGAATAAAGTGTGTCGCCAGTGTAAGTGCCCCCATTCTAAAAGCCCTGAAGAAAGCCAATGCAAAAGCGGCTCTGAGTAGGCCGGGTTCCCACCTGTCCATGCTCGCCACTCTGGTGGCCGCCATTAGCTTTGACAACCTGTCCAGTGTTAGTGCTTCTCTAATGTCTGTTTGCCTTTTTTCACTTCTGCTCCAGCCTATGAGGATCCTTCTTACTATAAATTTCCTGGTGATATCCATTCCCAAAGTAAAAAAATAAATAAAAATTAAACTAAATATGGTTCCGCTAGCCTTATGCCAACTCTATCCCGGGTTACCACTGCTCTTCTCTGCGTTTCCCCTTCTCTCTAGAATTCCTTACCACGCACCATCAGACTTTCCCCCAGCTTTCAGACATTTAAAAACTCCCTGAAAACTCACCTTTTCAAGGAAGCCTACCCGGCATACCCCTTAACACCCCCACCCTCAAACCCCAATGGGCTTAGCGGTCTGATACTCTAGCCTGATATATACTGTGTAGCCTTGTCCTCTTAACTCCGGTGCCGGGGAGGGGGACGGCTGTGGTGTATGGGAGCGGCGGAGCATTTAGGTTTGCGCATGTGCAGTGGAGTCTTTGCGCATGCGCAGTCCCCAGAGTTGCGGCGGCCATCTTAGGAGAGGCTCCACAAGAGACTACATGTCCCAGGAGCCTGAGGGACATGCAGGTAGAATGTTGACACAGTTTGGCAGTTACTGGCAGTTGGACGAAGGGGAAAACCATTGTGGTAGTGTCCAGGGAGCAGTGCACCCCTGGACTAGGACTAGGTTTGTCCCAGCTAGGTCCTAAGTCCCCTTTTAGATTGTAGCTGCTATAGGGAAGACTCCAGACAGGGACGCTACCCTTTAGCCTTATAGTGTCAGGTGTAGCACCAGCAAAGAAATGCGGTGAGCTGTGGCCTTCGGTTTGGGATCAGACCACAGGCAACTATAGACATTGGGGAACGCCCTCCAGCTGGAGCTCCCTAAAGAGGATCGTGGGATCAGGCGGATCCTTTTTGCTTATTCAGCGGTACTTGGGTACAGGAGTGCCCATGGAGGTAAAGGGCATCAACGGGTAGCACTACTCCCTACACGTGGCTGGGACTGACTATCATTGGGGGAGGACACCAGGTGTATTGGTGCCACGAACCCAAGGTACTTTGGGGGACACTCACCCTGTGTTGTTATTATTGTATTGTGTGTGTTATACTGTATGGTACAGCGGTAAGGAGAGCCCTGCTCGTGAGTGGTTACAATCTAAAGGGAATAAGGGATAATGTTGAAACCGCAGGTAAAAAGTGGCTGCTCATTGTGGGATGTAGTATAGCTAGAGCAGCGGTGGGCAACCTGCAGCTCCCGAGCCGCATGCGGCTCTTGCCGCTCCTAATTGCGACTCTCTGCAGGTTGCCGACCCCCAGCTGCTGCCTGGGAGGGGAGCAGAGGCATGGCCTGGCATCAGCAACAGAGAAGGATGGGGGTGGGGTCAGCAGCAGAGGAGATGATTGGCCTGGCAGCGGAGGGTGTGGGCGGGGTCAGCAGCAGAGGAGCCTTTTGGTAAGACCCGGATGCAGTTATTACTTCTGGGGTCTGCTTCCAGGGCCAAAGTTGGACTCCACCTGCTCCACTGACAGGTATGATCTGTTGAGACAGAGTGCTGGGAGAGGGTCACGGTGCTGGGAGAGGGAGTCACGGTGCTGGGAGAGGGTCACGGTGCTGGGAGAGGGGGTCACGGTGCTGGGAGAGGGTCACGGTGCTGGGAGAGGGAGTCACGGTGCTGGGAGAGGGTCACGGTGCTGGGAGAGGGGGTCACGGTGCTGGGAGAGGGGGTCACGGTGCTGGGAGAGGGGGTCACGGTGCTGGGAGAGGGGGGCACGGTGCTGGGAGAGGGGGTCACGGTGCTGGGAGAGAGGGTCACGGTGCTGGGAGAGGGTCACGGTGCTGGGAGAGGGTCACGGTGCTGGGAGAGGGAGTCACGGTGCTGGGAGAGGGTCACGGTGCTGGGAGAGGGGGTCACGGTGCTGGGAGAGAGGGTCACGGTGCTGGGAGAGGGTCACGGTGCTGGGAGAGCGGGTCACGGTGCTGGGAGAGGGTCACGGTGCTGGGAGAGGGTCACGGTGCTGGGAGAGGGGGGCACGGTGCTGGGAGAAGGGCACGGTGCTGGGAGAGGGGCACGGTGCTGGGAGAGGGGCACGGTGCTGGGAGAGGGTCACGGTGCTGGGAGAGGGGGGCACGGTGCTGGGAGAGGTGGGCACGGTGCTAGGAGAGGGTCACGGTGCTGGGAGAGGAGGTCACGGTGCTGGGAGAGGGTCACGGTGCTGGGAGAGGGGGGCACGGTGCTGGGAGAGGGGGGCACGGTGCTGGGAGAGGGGGGCACGGTGCTGGGAGAGGGGGGCACGGTGCTGGGCGAGGGGGTCACGGTGCTGGGAGAGGGGAACGGTGCTGGGAGACGGGGAACGGTGCTGGGAGATGGGGGCACGGTGCTGGGAGAGGGGGGCACGGTGCTGGGAGAGGGGGGCACGGTGCTGGGAGAGGGGCACGGTGCTGGGAGAGGGGCACGGTGCTGGGAGAGGGGCACTGTGCTGGGAGAGGGGGGCACGGTGCTGGGAGAGGGGGGCACGGTGCTGGGAGAGGGGGGCACGGTGCTGGGAGAGGGGCACGGTGCTGGGAGAGGGTCACGGTGCTGGGAGAGGGGGGCACGGTGCTGGGAGAGGGGCACGGTGCTGGGAGAGGGGCACAGTGCTGGGAGAGGGGGTCACGGTGCTAGGAGAGGGTCACGGTGCTCGGAGAGGAGGTCACGGTGCTGGGAGAGGGGGTCACGGTGCTGGGAGAGGGGGTCACGGTGCTGTGACGGGGGCACGGTGCTGGGAGAGGGGCACGGTGCTGGGAGAGGGGGGCACGGTGCTGGGCGAGGGGGGAACGGTGCTGGGAGACGGGGAACGGTGCTGGGAGAGGGGGGCACGGTGCTGGGAGAGGGTCACGTGCTGGGAGAGGGGGGCACGGTGCTGGGAGAGGGGGGCACGGTGCTGGGAGAGGGGGGAACGGTGCTGGGAGAGGGGGAACGGTGCTGGGAGAGGGGGGCACGGTGCTGGGAGAGGGGGGCACGGTGCTGGGAGAGGGGGGCACGGTGCTGGGAGAGGGGGTCACGGTGCTGGGAGAGGAGGTCACGGTGCTGGGAGAGGGGCACGGTGCTGGGAGAGGGGCACGGTGCTGGGAGAGGGGCACGGTGCTGGGAGAGGGGGGCACGGTGCTGGGAGAGGGGGTCACAGTGCGGGAGAGGGGGTCACGGTGCTGGGATAGGGTCACGGTGCTGGGAGAGGGACACGGTGCTGGGAGAGGGGGTCACGGTGCTGGGAGAGGGGGTCACGGTGCTGGGAGAGGGGGTCACGGTGCTGGGAGAGGGGCACGGTGCTGGGAGAGGGGGGCACAGTGCTGGGAGAGGGGGGCACGGTGCTGGGAGAGGGGGGCACGGTGCTGGGAGAGGGGGGCACGGTGCTGGGAGAGGGTCACGTGCTGGGAGAGGGTCACGTGCTGGGAGAGGGTCACGTGCTGGGAGAGGGTCACGGTGCTGGTAGAGGGGGGCACGGTGCTGGGAGAGGGGGGCACGGTGCTGGGAGAGGGTCACGGTGCTGGGAGAGGGGGTCACGGTGCTGGGAGAGGGACACGGTGCTGGGAGAGGGGGTCACGGTGCTGGGAGAGGGGGTCACGGTGCTGGGAGAGGGGGTCACGGTGCTGGGAGAGGGGGTCACGGTGCTGGGAGAGGGGGGCACGGTGCTGGGAGAGGGACACGGTGCTGGGAGAGGGGGGCACGGTGCTGGGAGAGGGGGACACGGTGCTAGGAGAGGGGGACACGGTGCTGGGAGAGAGGGTCACGGTGCTGGTAGAGGGGGGCACGGTGCTGGGAGAGGGGGGCACGGTGCTGGGAGAGGGGGGAACGGTGCTGGGAGAGGGGGAACGGTGCTGGGAGAGGGGGGCACGGTGCTGGGAGAGGGGGGCACGGTGCTGGGAGAGGGGGGCACGGTGCTGGGAGAGGGGGGCACGGTGCTGGGAGAGGGGGTCACGGTGCTGGGAGAGGGGGTCACGGTGCTGGGAGAGGGGCACGGTGCTGGGAGAGGGGCACGGTGCTGGGAGAGGGGCACGGTGCTGGCAGGGGGGCACGGTGCTGGGAGAGGAGCACGGTGCTGGAAGAGGGGGGCACGGTGCTGGGAGAGGGGGGCACGGTGCTGGGAAAGGGGGTCACAGTGCGGGAGAGGGGGGCACGGTGCTGGGAGAGGGTCACGGTGCTGGGAGAGGGACACGGTGCTGGGAGAGGGGGTCACGGTGCTGGGAGAGGGGGTCACGGTGCTGGGAGAGGGGGTCACGGTGCTGGGAGAGGGGGTCACGGTGCTGGGAGAGGGGCACGGTGCTGGGAGAGGGGGGCACGGTGCTGGGAGAGGGGGGCACGGTGCTGGGAGAGGGGGGCACGGTGCTGGGAGAGGGGGGCACGGTGCTGGGAGAGGGGGGCACGGTGCTCGGAGAGGGTCACGTGCTGGGAGAGGGTCACGGTGCTGGGAGAGGGTCACGGTGCTGGGAGAGGGTCACGGTGCTGGTAGAGGGGGGCACGGTGCTGGGAGATGGGGGCACGGTGCTGGGAGAGGGTCACGGTGCTGGGAGAGGGGGTCACGGTGCTGGGAGAGGGGGTCACGGTGCTGGGAGAGGGGGTCACGGTGCTGGGAGAGGGGGTCACGGTGCTGGGAGAGGGTCACGGTGCTGGGAGAGGGTCACGGTGCTGGGAGAGGGGGGCACGGTGCTGGGAGAGGGGGGCACGGTGCTGGGAGAGGGGGTCACGGTGCTGGGAGAGGGGGGCACGGTGCTGGGAGAGGGGCACGGTGCTGGGAGAGGGGGGCACGGTGCTGGGAGAGGAGCACGGTGCTGGGAGAGTGGGTCACGGTGCTGGGAGAGTGGGTCACGGTGCTGGAAGAGGGTCACGGTGCTGGGAGAGGGGGTCACGGTGCTGGGAGAGGGGGGCACGGTGCTGGGAGAGGGGGGCACGGTGCTGGGAGAGGGGGGCACGTGCTGGGAGAGGGGGGCACGGTGCTGGGAGAGGGGGGCACGGTGCTGGGAGAGGGGGGCACGGTGCTGGGAGAGGGGGGCACGGTGCTGGGAGAGGGGGGCACGGTGCTGGGAGAAGAGCACGGTGCTGGGAGAGGGGGGCACGGTGCTGGGAGAGGGACACGGTGCTGTGAGAGGGTCACGGTGCTGGGAGAGGGGGGCACGGTGCTGGGAGAGGGTCACGGTGCTGGGAGAGGGGGGCACGGTGCTGGGAGAGGGACACGTGCTTGGAGAGGGGGGCACGGTGCTGTGAGAGGGTCACGGTGCTGTGAGAGGGGGGCACAGTGCTGGGAGAGGGTCACGGTGCGGGAGAGGGGGTCACGGTGCTGGGAGAGGGGGTCACGGTACTGGGAGAGGGGGGCACGGTGCTGGGAGATGGGGTCACGTGCTGGGAGAGGGTCACGGTGCTGGGAGAGGGGCACGGTGCTGGGAGAGGGGGGCACGGTGCTGGGATAGGGGGTCACGGTGCGGGATAGGGGGGCACGGTGCTGGGAGAGGGGGGCACGGTGCTGTGAGAGGGTCACGGTGCTGTGAGAATTGGGGCACAGTGCTGGGAGAGGGTCACGGTGCGGGAGAGGGGGTCACGGTGCTGGGAGAGGGGGGCACGGTGCTGGGAGATGGGGTCACGTGCTGGGAGAGGGTCACGGTGCTGGGAGAGGGACACGGTGCTGGGAGAGGGGGGCACGGTGCTGGGATAGGGGGTCACGGTGCGGGATAGGGGGGCACGGTGCTCGGAGAGGGGGACGGTGCTGGGAGAGGGGGGCACGGTGCTGGGAGAGGGACACGTGCTGGGAGAGGGGGTCACGGTGCTGGGAGAGGGGGGCACGGTGCTGGGAGAGGGGGGCACGGTGCTGGGATAGGGGGTCACGGTGCTGGGAGAGGGTCACGGTGCTGGGAGAGGGACACGGTGCTGGGAGAGGGGGGCACGGTGCTGGGAGAGGGGGGCACGGTGCTGGGAGAGGGGGGCACGGTGCTGGGAGAGGGGGGCACGGTGCTGGGAGAGGGGCACGGTGCTGGGAGAGGGGGGCACGGTGCTGGGAGAGGGGCACGGTGCTGGGAGAGGGGGGCACGGTGCTGGGAGAGGGGGGCACGGTGCTGGGAGAGACACACACACTAACTGGGGAGAAAGAGAGAGACACACATTGACTGGGGAGAAAGAGAGAGACAGACATTGACTGGGGAGAAAGAGAGAGACACACACTGACTGGGGAGAAAGAGAGAGACACACACTGACTGGGGTGAAAGAGAGAGACACACACTGACTGGGGAGAAAGAGACACGCATTGACTGGGGAGAAAGAGAGAGACACACATTGACTGGGGAGAAAGAGAGACACACATTGACTGGGGAGAAAGAGAGAGACACACATTGACTGGGGAGAAAGAGAGAGACACACTGGGGAGAAAGAGAGAGACACACTGACTGGGGAGAAAGAGAGAGACACATTGACTGGGGAGAAAAAGAGAGACACACACTGACTGGGGAGAAAGATAGAGACATTGACTGGGGAGAAAGAGAGAGACACACACTGACTGGGGAGAAAGAGAGAGACACATTGACTGGGGAGAAAGAGAGAGACACACATTGACTGGGGAGAAAGAGAGAGACACACTGGGGAGAAAGAGAGAGACACACTGACTGGGGAGAAAGAGAGACACACACTGACTGGGGAGAAAAAGTGAGACACACACTGACTGGGGAGAAAGAGAGAGACACACATTGACTGGGGAGAAAGAGAGAGACACACATTGACTGGGGAGAAAGAGAGAGACACACACTGACTGTGTGTATGTGGGGGGGTCGTGTAGGTGTACTTGGGGGAAGGTAGTGTATGTATGTATGTATGTATGTATGTATGTATGTATGTATGTATGTATGTATTTGTAAATTACACTGTTTTGCACAACAAAAACTAAATGAAGGGATTTATTCTGAGATGCATTTTATTCCCCCCACATACGTTGTTGTATGTTAATGCTTATACAGCATATAGTGATTAGTGTGTATAGTACAGTATATGTATGTGTGTGTGGGGGTGTAATATTCATGCGTGGGTTGCGGCTATTTTGGAGAGAGACATTTTTTTTTTATAAAATGGCTCTTCCTTGAGAGGTTGCAGACCCCTGAGTTAGAGTATCAGACAGCTGAGCCCATTGGGGTTTGAGGGTGGGGGTGGTAAGGGGTGTGCCAGGTTGGCTTCCTTGAAAGGGGGAGTTTTCAGGGAGTTTTTTAATGTCTGAAAGCTGTGGTCTGATGGTGCGTGGTAAGGAATTCCAGAGAGGGGGCAGCACGGGAGACGTCTTGTATGTGGGAGTGAGAGGGTGTAATAAGGCAGGTGGAGGGGACGATGTCATGGGCAGATTAGGGGGTGTTTAGGGAGATATTTGGGGATGTTTATAACTTTATCTATTAATATTTGAAAAAATAAGACAATACTTAAAAAAGCCTTCAATACTAGTTAAAAATACATGTAACGGGTATTCCCCCCCACCCAATCGCAGATATAGTGTGAGTGTGGAGAACCTACAGTTACCAGGTGTGGTGCTTTACCTGTTAGGCTCACAGGAGGGCTGAGTTTCCGTCACGGGGAACCTGGGGCAATTATATTAGGAGTAACCCTGTACTCGGTGCAGCGCCTCCACCTGCGATGGTTCCCGGCAGAGCGGGAATTGGTCCTCGCAGGACACATACAAATAACCAGCACACCGTATGTATAATAACCAATAATGCTTTTACTATCGTGACTGTACTCAAGCATAACACTCAATAATCAACAGTTGTCCCTCCCTAGAGGAGACACTAACTCACGCGTCTCGCAGGACGCTACCTTCCCTTACACTCCCACCAGATGATCCCACCCAGTGTCCAGTAACCCCACACAGTATTACCCCACCCTTCACGTGAGATGTGTATGTGTGACTGCGCAGCCACTATGTTCCGTGTGAATGTGAGAGGACTCGTTGGTGCACTTGTGGATTACCTGCCGGACACTCCGGTGCCCGGGCCTGCCAAGGAACTTCACAAAGGATCGGAAGGCTGATGTCGGCTGAATGCAGGAGCTACCGTCCGGGGCGATCCCACCCGGATGGCTACTGCAACGACAGCGAAGGTCTGAGCCCAGACCTCGGGATAGACGCGCGGCGTCCGCTGTGTCCCTAACTGGCTCTGGATCTGGATAGTAAGTGACAGGGTCCCTAACCTGGGGCCTGTCCCTACAACACTCAATACTACTGGGTGGCTCAGGGCTATCTCGGGCCTTGGGGGCTGCTGGCCTAGTGCAGGGAGTCACTGACTCCTGCACCCTACCTCCTTCCCCTGGCTGCTCCTGGCGCTGACTGACTAGCGTGCTGCAAGCCCGCGAAATGTATCTAATCTCCCCTGCAGGGAGATGCTGCAGCCCTATTGGCTCCCTGGCATCACGTGGGGTGTGCAGAGGCTCATGGGACTCGTAGTCCCTGCTTAGAGCCTTCCCTGGTAGGCTAGGGTTTCGCGGG
This sequence comes from Ascaphus truei, assembly GCF_040206685.1. Classification (NCBI taxonomy): domain Eukaryota; kingdom Metazoa; phylum Chordata; class Amphibia; order Anura; family Ascaphidae; genus Ascaphus; species Ascaphus truei. Next base: position 84,617,911 of record NC_134490.1, read on the forward strand.
CTCATCCCTGCGCATTCGCGAGCTGTTTGGGGTCCTCCCGGCACCTGACTCTCACTGGGCATGTGCGAGACAATGCACAATGGCGGCGCCCTCGCCGCCCTGCTTCGGGAGCGCCGGGAGCCCTGCAACGCGATTGCGGCCTTGGCAACCGGCCGCACGCGTCCCCGGCAATCCCCGAGCAGGACCCTGACCGCCCTCACTCTTGCGATCGGCTGGCGGGGCCGCCATTGGACTCGGCGGCACCCGCGATCGCCAGCAATGTGAGGGGGGTGCAGGGGGCACCTGGCTACATACATTAAAAAATAATGGGTTGGATTATTGTGTTAGTCTTGAAGGCAATGTTTTTAGAAAGATTGGTCAAATAGATCACTAGAAAACCTTCTGGAAGCTTGGCTAAAATTGGTCTCAGTATCATGGAGACGTGTAGTGTTTGTTGGGGGTTTAAAATGATTCCTAACTGCTGATAACTTCATGTTGGTCCTTTTCAAGTGTGTTATGAATACAGAGATAAGCAGTGTCTAACAGTGTTGATACAAACCTGTAGTCTCATCTTTTATGTGTATAGACCAGATCTATTTATACAAACATACAAACAGTCCCTGCCATTTACATCACTCTGTGATCCAGCTATTTATGTTACAGCATATTTCTGTAAACCAGCAATAGATATACCAAATTAAGACCAGGAGGTTTTCCATGGAGTTTACATTATAGCAGAGTTTCCAAAAAAATAGAAAGATGATATTTATGCAACATGTTTCAATGTATATGCAGTAATAAAATGTTGCTTTACATTTGAAATATGCTTCCCACTATATACCAAAATACTGTGTTTTTTTTTTTATACATTGTACCATAGTATTCATTCTATAAACAATTGTGATAAAGAAATACAATAGTTAAATCCAACATGTTGGATATTATTATCGTTTATAACCGTCCTTTATTGGAGTATTTAGCCAACCGTGCTATTCCATGAGATACATTCTGAGGCTGCCATGCGGGACATCGCCGTCCGATCTAGCGGTTACTGCCTTTCAAGTCAATGGCAGTTACCACAGGATCGGGGGCAATGCCCAGCATCGCGGCTTTTTGATTCCCGGCACTAATGCAACAACATACCTTACAACCCGTTCAGTTGAATGAGCTCTTAGGGGTCTTCTGGCACCAGAATTGGTGGTATGGAATAGTGCCGCTTAATAAATAACATTCAGCACTGAAGTAGCCCAAGATACTTTGCTTCATTTTTAAAACAAGAAGGGTGTGTATTTGTGTTGAAAACGATCTGATTTTTAAAAAATTAGATATGGGAATATTACGTAGTAGCATGGGTATGTGACAACACATCCACAAAACCGATCTGCTTCCTGGATACATGCCTCGCTTTGAAGGGTATGTTGTGCCTAATACATTTCCATATTAGCCATGTAAGAATCCTTATGACTAGTGAGAGGTTGCTGCCAGGCTGTTAACTGCACACACCACCTCCACATTGTCTGATCAAAGGATTGTGTTTAACCATGATTATGCGACATAGCTCTGGGAACAGGACATTTTTATGGGAACAATTGTACCTTGTGGCAAGAATGTAAGGGGTGTAGTGTATAGCCATAAACAGTACAAGCAAGTACTGTACCTTTAAGAGAAAGGACTGCAGTAGACTAGATGTGACATGGCAGCCATCTTGTAAGGAGGCGTTCTAACCTGCTGTTGTGGCAGCTAGACACAGCTCTATGCTGCTCCTGAGGCAAATCACTAACTACCCTGTTATGTTAAATATGTTTGATTCATACTTACCTATGTCTATCAAGTGTGCTTGGAAGTAATGAAGTGTTTCAGTATAACTGAGAACATAAGTGATGGAGATTAAAAGAGGCAGCATATAAATAGTGTAAAGGAGATAAATATAGTTCTATTATTTTAGCAAACGTTTTGGATATGTGTATGCAACGTTTAGCATTGTCATATTGTGATAATGGGAGAAAAATAACCAAGGTACAGTAGCTTCTTCCAATGTAAACATGTCACACACAGAATGCATGCCCGCTAACAGACTGTCAAACCGGAACACAAAAGCAGGATTTGATCATTATCACATTGTATTAAGTGGAGTTAATTAGCTCATAAACACCTAAACACCTGAACTATATTTTCATACCTGCCAGTGTGTGAAAGCTGAAGGGTAGCTCTATGGTGAGGGCATGGTGGAATCAAGAAGGAATTTTTTTCCCACTTGTGAGATATTGGATGATGTTTCACTGAGGTTTTTGTTTGCCTTCCTCTGGATAAATATACTGTAAATAGAAATGTAACACTCCCTGCCTGGCTTCTAGGGCAGGGGTGCGCAAAGTGTGGGGCGTGCCCCCCAGGTGAGGCGGTAGATTTTCGGGGGGGGGGGGGGAGGTTGGTGGGGCGTGGCAGTTATAGAGGTTCCGCACTCTCCCACAGGGCATTTAAATTCATTAATCTATTCTGAAGAATAATGTTCAGATATGTGTAATCGTTGCAAGGAGATGGATGCAATTAGGACAAACTCTTCACGTTTAGGAGGTGGCAAAGAACAGATATTTATTTGTCGCTCAAATTTAGGGGAAAGTCCGGTCCAAATTAGTACTGTTGATAGTATTGTAAGGGGTGGGAGAGTAAAGTAAATCAAAGCCATTTTGACTTCCAAACTAAATAGTTCAGCCTTAAAAAAAAAGAAATGCGGTAGAAAATAAAACATGTATACGGTCATATTAGTATTCCAGTCCCATCATTCCTAATCCTTTTCTAATATTTACAAAATAACAATCTGTATAAAAATTTTTTTTTTTAAACAGTTTCCATGATTTCCCCCAGAAAGTAGCCCTAGATAATGTTGCATTACAACTGCAATTTCAGTTCATTTCTGCACGACAATATACAGTACCTTAAAGCCATTAAACTATTCTTTACCAACCTCTGCCTCTAAAACATGATTTCTTTTGCAGGTTACAGAAGCTTTTCCTGGTTGTCCAGGGCAGTTAACTCTTTACAGCGAGCCGTTGCTTTTCTGTGGAGGCGATGGATTTACACATTCTAACTTTGATGGATGCACCGAATCAGCACTACAGATTGTGAAAACGTTAGCATCCCATTTATAACATTGACACAGGCTTTTTATCTATACTGTAGTTCTGTGATCATTTCAGTCTTTACTAGTTGACATTACACTGTTGTACACTCTATCTAATTGCATTTGTTTTGAATACCTTGTCTGACATTGTCTAAAACGGTTGCTTCCATTGATATAACCTGTAGTAACTTTTACAGCATTTGATTCACATTTTGGTTCTTTTATATGAAAACAATCATGAGAAAGATTGATCATGTTTTTATAACTCCGTAATGCTGTTGCAAAGTTGAGTGCTTGTTTTTGCAATTATGGCTATACGTTTTTATTATTATTATTATTATTGCTTTGCATCTTTCTTTTTGCAATAATGGCATACTGTATGATGATTATATTCTTGCCAAAAAAATACTATATAGGCATACACAAATATAAATCCATGCCAATATTTTGTGGCAGAAAACCAAAACTGCTGCATTTGATTCGTCATTTTTGTGGTCTACATTCATGCCGGCCCAGACCTGGTGGTTTAAAAACTCAACAAAAATTGAGGGTGAAATATAGCAAGAGACTAAAATCAATGTAACTCAGGGGTCGCCTACTCTAGTCCTCAAGGGCCACTAACAGGCCAGACGTAAGCTTTGCGGGGCCCAAGGCAGCAAGGCGGGCCCCCCTGTAAAAAGTTAAGGGACCTCACGTTGACGAGCGGCCATCTGGTGTCATGATACATCACGGCGGCTTGTGACATCATGTTGCCATGGCAATGCAGCGTTGTTTGAAGTTGGTCACCATGACGACGCTAAAGGAGGTGGCCTGCTCTGGAAAAGGTAAGACCTCTCTCGCAAAGGAGCACACACCCCTCTCCCTCCCGGGCAGCTGGCCCTGCGCTTTCAACTTCCACCCGACCGGGGGGGGGGGGGGTAACTGGAGGAAGGGAACCCCCGTGCTCCATCCAGCTCCCACCTACGCTCAGTGGAAGTTGGATCCCGGTGCCGACAGGATGAGGGAGACGTGGGAAAGTAGGAAATGCAGGGCCCCCTCACCGGCGTCGACAGGAGGAGGAAGTGCAGGTCTCCAAAGTTGTGGGGCCCAAGGTGATCGCCTCGCCTGAAGCCCGAGGATATCGGTCAAACTCGCTCAGTCGGGTATTCATGGGCTGACATCACTAGTCAGCGACAGTCCATCCTGGGGGCAGTACACACCGATGCTCCTACCTTGCTATGGTGTTTCCGCTCCTTACTGCACCTTCCACTGCCGGTCTCTGACAGGTTTTTACTACCTACTATAGGGATCTCTGATACCCCAATCCCTGATTTATTAGGTCCTATGATTTCCTGTGGGCTGCTACACAGCAATACGCTCTCTAAAGATGAAATAGGGTGTCCCAGGACTCTGCATCCATTCCCCTACGGGGCATATCCATAGGACTTGGTTGCCAAACTGAACTGTCTCCTTTCCAACAGTTGTTTGGGGGTGGTATCTGGGTAGTGTAGTCTCACCCCCAATCTTATTACTAATTAATCAATAAATAGATTAGTAGCCTATTTTGTCTCCATGATCTTTAATGTATTTACTACTTGACTGATATAATGTTCAGAAGGATACTATATATTATATTATATTATATGCTAGCTATGCAACTAGGCTAGCTAGCCCACTGATTTAATGTACAACAGGATTCATCTGGAATATATAGCACTCGGGGGAGATAGTTTTAACCTTAAGCAGATTTGGGCTAATAAACAGCATTGATCAATAAACGACATTTTATCTGTGGATAGTGAGAATTTATATTTTTGATCTCTCTACAAAGGGAGTATACTGAGCTGCCTTGGTACATAGTTGATATAATCTTGCTTATTGTACTTAATTTAATAGTGCTCTGTGTTGTCCCTGATCACCAAACAAGTCCACCAAACTGCACTAATATTGCTAGTGGAGACACTGTCTCTCGGATGGACTATCCAATAGATTTTTAATATTTACTGTGTTCACAGTAATTCTATATTCTCATTACTTTATAATCAAAGACCATTGTGTAATGTATGAACTACTTATTGTCATTTATTTTATTAACATTCAATAAAGGCTATATCACTGCTATATTATTAGCAATTACTGTGGCTGATTAGTGGTTATGCACTGATTAAGGGACTTCGTCCTTCATCCCCCCACCCCACGCCCCCCCCCCTGGTGCGTATTTTCCTGCTTTAACCTTCCTTTAGTTGTGCCTACAGTACTAAGCCATATTTACATTTCTAGCTGAGCGGTGGTCTTTATGTTAGAATAGAGAAACATATATACAGTGCATATCCATTTGTCCTTTGGCTATACGGTTTGTATTGCTTCCCTAGCTGCTTCTGTCTCGGCCACTAGTGAGGGGCTGAGGCTTTTTACTTCTCATGTTGCCTAACTGATCCCTCTCCAGTATAGCATTGGTGTTGTTCCACCTCCTCTGGGCCCCTGTCGGGCCTTGTAACAATCTCTGTCTGCAGGCATTATGCCCATCTTTGGTACTGAATGCCACCTCATGGAGTTCTGGGTGTGAGTCAGCTATGAACCCTCCGCTGAGGTTGATACGGCTATACCCCGGGGCTGTAGCTTGGGGAACCCCATCTAGACATAGAGGAAGCCTATGTGAATTTGGAGATTCTATGTGGTCTACATGCTCTTGCTACAAGTGGAGTATGTGAGTGCAGTTGTTTATGTTCTTATAAATGGTATTATACCATGTTTGACTCTCATTTATCAATTATATTATTTATGTATAAAAAAAAAATTACAAGGAAGTAATACGTTGAGAGTTGACTCGTTTTCACGTATGTCCGGGGCATAGAGTTATGATGATAAATAATACATGGTTACAATACATAGTTACATTAAATGAACAGGGATACACATTATATACAAGACATTGCATGCACAGTTAAAGATAATATGTTATAGGCGTATGTAACAGTTACAGACCAGATTAAAATGCTTGAATATCATCTGCACAATGTGAGTGGCCTGCCCATCCCCCCTTCACCCCCCAGCACATACCCATATAGAGCTATTATATATTGCGCTATATTTTTTCCTTTTTTTTGTTGTCTTGTGTAATACTCTGAATGTATATATCAGAGATTTTCCATCAAGAAACTTGGAGAATTTTCTGCACCATTAACTGGAAAGATCCCTACATTCTGGAGAAGAAGACGTTCCTCTCTCTGTTCCGTGGCCCTCTTATTGAGAAAAACGTAAATTGACCTAAACTAAAAGGGAATTGCAGGAAAGATATCTGTAAGGAACAGTGTTGGTATCTAATGATTGATCCTGGTGGGCCAAGATGAGTCCGTTCGTTGTACTGGATGGCTGAATCGTGGGAGACATACTTTTGTCTAGGGGAGACCACACCACACGGTTGCATCAAGGAATCCATTCATCCATCTCAGAGAGATCTTCGGCCTATACCAATACTGTAGTACTTTCGAGGATTGGTGACTCAGCTAAGAAGGGTCACAAACTATCTGCATTACAAACATCCTAATAAGTATATGGAAAAGTGCACATAAAATCGTCGGAAAACTAGTAAGGTGACATACAGTATATGGAACATAACAAGGGAGTCAACAGCAGCTCCACACCGTTACCGGCTCACAAGCTACCAGTGTCACCAGCCAGCAATTAAACATTAGTAAGTCCTGACCAAGTGAAGTGTTAAATGAACTACAAGTTACTGATATACTGTGGGCTATATTCTGGGACTCCTTTAAGAGAGATCCAATACTTATTGGTAAATAACTGTTAAGAGGACGTGTTTAGAGACATGTGTAAGTTACACACAGTGGCTAGATCAGCAATTAGATTTACTGGGTGTAAGGAAAAAGAATCAAATTATTTTTTTTTTTTCTGTTTTAAAACGAGCAATTCATGCAATATCCTACATGTGTATTTGTTTTAAATCAATCAGCTCTGTGGTATTAGATACTACTTTTTTTGTTTGTTTAAATTAAACTACTGTTTTTAACGAGTTTTAATATACTGAGCATCTTTTTATTTCTTTATTTCTTTATTTCTTTTATTATTCATTCTTTTTATTTCTATAGCAGGCTTTAGCACACTTCCCCAGCAGTGCAAGATATTTGCAACATTTTCCTGTTTGTGGTAATTTGTTGCCAATATTCCCAGCAGTTTGAGCTGCAAACTGTAACAATAAATAATGTTACCTTAGTAATATAAGAATATATTGTAGCTGCTGAGTTACACTGACTGAAGGATTGATTGAAGCTGGAGGACAGCCATTTAGGGAACCCTGGATCTTTGCTGATCGATCACGGGAGAACTAATCGATCGGCAGTTTAGGTAATTAGTTTTCAATAAAGGTAATCAACGGCTGCAAAGGACCAGTTGGATTGCCTCTAATCCCATATGTATTTCTGGTTTTAAATTAATGTTGCCACATCTATTTTGTGGTCATGTGTATTTCTTGTCTCTCCTGTGTTGGGGCTGGTGGCAATTCTTACTACAGCTAGGACAGCAGGGGTGAGTAGTGAAGAATAGCAAGTCTACTTTTAATGTAATCTTAATTGTGTTTCTTTAAAGATGATTACATTAGGTTGTATTATACAGATTTGACTTTGCCAAAAGCAAGGATATGTTAATAATCCCACAATGCATAGCCGGCTGCCAGACTGCAACACTATTAACTATGGAAATTGTTCTTATCATTTAGCATTTCCCTCTAAAATGTGTTCCTGCCAAACGTGTGTACTATAGTTACAGAAGCACCGAGGCATTGGGCTGTTCTGTTCGGTAATGTCGAGAGAGAACTCTACTTTATGAAATTACGCCCTGCTTTCAAAGTGCTGTATATATATATAGAGCTCCACATGTCTACTATTTTCAGGAGGTAAAAGCAGACACCACACGTATTACAACACTGCATCATAAGTGTGGTCCTCATTTTGAAAAGGCCTCCCAATGGAAGGCTGGCTGAAGACTTAAACACATGCATTTAAACCAAGATGGCTGTTGAATCACTTAGTGAGCTGTTTACGTCTGGGAACATGATCGATCGCGTACTGATTGGTTGATAGCCGGCATGAATATGATTACCATGTTTCCACTTCCCATTCCTTGGATTGGGCAAAGTAGATAAAGATAGAATTTCACCAGCAATACGAACCAGTTGGCACACTTTGTAGGATCCATTTTTCCTGTTGTTAAACCTCGGCTTTCATATTTAGGATAGCCTTATATTTATCCCTGGCATTTTTAAGTAGGCTCTGAACGGCGTGGTGAGGTGGGCCCCTGATGTAGAACTAGCTTGATAAATAATAATTTAAAAAAACAGCATATGTTGAAATATAAACCCTTGTAGTAGGATATTGATCTCTATTTAAATATGAGTTTTAGCCTTTTTTCTCAGCTCATTTCTGCTTGTTTAAAAAAAAACAACAAGGAAAATATTTTATCTATTAATAAAGTATTTCCTTTTTGTAAAGCAGAGATTAAAATGCAGGGGCTCACTTCCTGTTGTGAGGCAGGGAAACTTGATAAGGTAATCACGGAGGAAGTCGGCAGAGGCCCCATACAGGTGCAGGCCCAAGAAGGAGAAAATTGAATTAATGACAATTATATGTTTAAAGGGACAGTCCACATTTACAGTATTTATTTGTTTATTTATATGAACAACTTCAATGTTCAAAGTTTTTTTTTATTTGCTTCTTGTGCAGAAATTAGTCCATTTTTTTGGCTGCAGTAAGGTACACAAACGAGTTATGGATGTTGAGTAAAAAAGTGACAAATACATTTGCTGCATCAGGGGTGCAATCAGAAATTCTGATTGGGAGGGTGCTGTTTTCACCAGCCCTTATCAGTTTTACCCTCCCCATCGACGTCGCACGGTCATGTGATGCAGCGTCATTAAGGCGTCAGGTGGCGACACGTCATGGCAAAGCATCACCATGACTATGCAGCGTCACATGATGCTGCAACCTCGATATTGAGGGCAATCCCCTGCTCCTAGGATTGATACATTTGGCGCGCTAGAAGCCACGCCTGTTGGAGCTGGACAAGGACGGATGAGGGTGTGTTCAGGGTGTCAGTGGCCCCTGAACTAGGCCAGAGACCCCCCTTATAGGCCCGACTCCAACACAGATTGTGGTTACGACAGGGACATTGCCCCATGTACTGCACCGACACACTTTATTCGAGCAAATACCCGGTATGTACCTAGCAGATACCTGGAATGCGCCGCTCCTCACCTCTGACAAGCCCCGTTACGTTTGCCTTCCCAGCCTGGGTTCATGCCTGGCTGATGGGCGGCTGATCTGTTAAATGATAATGATTAGGATTTAATAGGCTGCAATGCTTCGCGTGTCTACCAGATGGCATAAATTCATGAATTGTAATGCAGTATATATATATATATACTGTGCAGTATTGCAGCCAGCTGGAATAAAATGCTTCAATCCCTGCCTGGAAAATAACCCAATGCACTCGGGCAGAAAACAGTCACTAACCTCAATACACCCGGGTATACCCGAATTCGTGGGACTAGCCAAGCTCGAATAAAGTGTGTCGCCAGTGTAGTGTGTATAGTGTCAGGGACACAACAGCAACGCCGCACAGTGATTGCGGCCTATGGTCTGGAATCAGACCACCACCGCAAGACAAACAGACTCTCTTCATGGTGGGACACTCCAGCGGGAGTCCACCCCATGTAGAGGTGGACGCTGAAGACGACTGTGTGGGACAGAAGGGCCCCTTTCATCAGTCAGCGGTACCAGGTGCAGAAGCGCTCGGCAGGTATCACAGACAACAAGTGCGCCAACGACAACACACTTACTGTGGGCAGCGCTGCCTCACACACTTGGGGTGGGAGTGACACTGGTGCCCCTGCACCCAAGTATAGCGGAGATACTCTGTAGGGCTATGTACATACATGTATAATGTGGCTTTATTACATTCTCTATGTTACAAGTACGCGTTCAGTAAGTATTGTTATACCATACTCTGGTGTGTATTACTGGGAATATTGTCTTGGGAGGGGTTATCCCACTGTGTGAGAATCCGTTCCAGGTGGAGGCGCTGTTGGCATACATGTCACGTACACCCCAGGTTCCCTGCAGCGGAGGATGAGGTCTCCTGCGAGCCATCAGGTAAAGCACTGCACATAGTCACCCTAGACACGGAGAACGGAGGCTACATATATATATAATTTAAATAAAAATATTTGATTCCCATTATTTTTCACATACATCAGGGACTCTGAATAGGGTATGATTGTCAATCTTGTTTTCTACACCTTGGTGATCAGACATAAAGATTTATTCACCGTCGAATAATAGTTAAAAGACGGGCGAGAACAAGCAAGAGATAATACAGGTTACAACAGAAACAGACATTGCCAGGATCTTTTTCAAACATAATGTAAAAGACTTGTGTTCTGTACTTTAAGGTGACAGCGTATTTTAAAGTTGCTCTATTATGTAAAGTTTTTTTTTAATAATGGCCTAATTTAAGTTGGGAATGGTTCACTGGAGCTGAACCACATTATTGGAGCTCCAGGGGTGGCCGTCAGGTCAATCTCTGTGATGGGCCAATAGAAAGCCCCAGTTACTGTACCATCACGTTGGGCAACACGTTTCTTCTGAAAATTTCTACTGGTATCTCAAGAATAAGCGGCCCACCCAGGGCTGAAAATAACATGGTTCTTCAGCTTCGGGTGACCAGCCGCTTCCCGAAAACAAATAAGTACCACTTCTGGGGGCATTTTTGCTTAAGCCTAAAAAAAAAAAAAAAAACACTTTCAATTGACTACATAACAATCCCAAAATCCACAAAAGAGGATTCACCAAATCACCGCGTCTTTAATTTTGCATCTCGTCTACATCTAATGCAAATTTGGGCCAATTTTATTTATTTAAAATGTTAACATTTTCCGTTGCACACGGACACACAGTTTCGATTTTTACTGGTTTCAGCAGTTTTATTTACCTTGGTGATTTGGTGGGCTTAAACCTCAGCATTTTTCTATGCTCAGCGTTATATGAGCCAAGGGCAGTCACGAGCAAAAGTAAATACAGAACATATAGAAAAGCAGAAATGGTTTGGATTTAACATTTCTAAAGTTTGTCTCTGTTTTAAAGATTCAGTCCCACATTGGGCCAAAGTGAACTGGTGGAGGTCGTGCATTTAATGGGTTAAAGCATTGAATTATTTATTTTACTTTCCTCTCGTTATTGTAGTTGTTTCTAAATAAAGCCAATTACGTTGTATGATTCTCATCATAAAAGAGTTTATAAATCATAGTTACCAACTAAACAGAACAAAGCAAGGAAAATGGAGCTCAATTTTCAAAGATTCCACAAACCGTTTTCTCATAAAAGACACAAGGTAAAAATACTCCAAAGTGTATGGTTATCCTGTACGTTTAACGTTTAAAAAAAGATGAAACACCTAGAAGAATATTGAAATCATTTTTAAACAGCTGCCAGATACATATACATAATAAAAAAAATATTAAAGCCTTCAGACCGCCCCTTGACACAATGTTGAAGTGATTTAACAAACATTTAAACTTTTTTTCCCCATTTTTATTGCTAACACTATGGAGGTAATCCCTTCTACGTTTCAAAATACTTCAGACGGTTGACATTTTTTCTTATACAAAATATTTTTCAGCTCTGTTGAATAAATAACAAAAGCCACTGAAAAAATATATATATTTTTAAATGAGTGCTGAATACTTGTACTAAAAAGTCTGGTGTATATTTAAAAGAAAATGTTGACAGATTTAGCTTAAGTGCTATTTTAATATATAAATCTTTATTTCCTGTCGGGAATCTCTTTTGCAAACTAATATACAGTACTATAAATCTGAAACATTATTGACCTAAATTACTGTCTCTGCTCTTTTGCCATTAGGAACATTAGCTAATCTCTCCATGTAACAGTGTGACAAGTACTAGAAATATTTATTGTTGAGCCCAGAAATATGAACATTTGGCCAGAGTTGGATGATATCTGGAGGTTTTTTCTCAGCTATCCAATGTCTCCATTTGCAGTTTGGTAAGCAACTTACTTTTAAAAGAATAGTAATAATACCTGCACGTAATTTAATGTAACTAAGTTGGTGGTTTCTATCCTTCTAACAATTGTGGAACCCTTTCAATGAACTCTGCAGAACCCATGCATGTACGTAACAAAACATGTCCCTTAAGGACATCTATCTATCATCTACATTGATGGTACACATTTTCTATATTATAGATGTAGCCAGGTTCCCCTCTGGGTTATTACCTTTAGCTCTTTCGGCACTAACCACTGTGGCGTTCGGGGATTCCCCTTGGGCTCCGGTGGGGAGGATGAGGTGTAGGGCAGCTGGGGGAAGAGAAGCGGCTGCATCTAAGGCCTCGGGCATGGTTAGCGCTTAGGCGCTGACCCGTGCTGAGGCGCGCTGCTGCTCGGCAGTGAGCCCCTGCAGCCGCAATGAGAGCGGCTTTAGCAGGGGCTCGCGCACGCTTCCGGAAGCGTGTGTCTTATGAAAATTTAACATTTTCACGCTCACGGGAGTGCAGGGCCGGTCACGTGAGTGGTTCGCCCAATGAGGGCGAACCAGCTCTGTGACGTCACTGGCCCGCCCCCCGACACGCCCCTGGACGGCGCGCTAACCAAGGCCAGGGAAAGCACACGCTTTCCCTCAGCCTCAGCGCGCCTCCGCACGGGCTGAGTAACCATGGACTCAGCCTAAGGCGATCGCGTCGCTGGTGCCTTCCGTAGCAGGGCGGCGGCCATGTCAGGTTGCGCAGGCGCAATGCGGACTGCGCATGCGGCTGCCCATAGAGACAGGTTTAGCAGGGAACTACAAATCCCATGAGCCTGAGGAGCCTGAGACATGTGATACATGGCAGCCAATCGCGCGACAGGATTCCGCTGGAGACAGTTGTAACAGTTTGGAACGCTGCTGGGTGAGGAGTTGATGCTGGGAGATAGAGAGGGGAGGAGGTGCGTCTGCAGGGGTCAGTGACCCTCTGCATTAGCTCAGTATACCCTTAGGCCCCAGTTAATGCCCTGAGTCACCTCCAGCTTGTGGTTGCTGTAGGGACAGCCCTTTGTGTAGGGACCTTGGCTGTAGTATTCAGTAACAGTCAGGGACAAAGCTGCTGAAGCGGAGTCATCTGATATTCCTAGTCTGGGACCAGACTATTGGACTGTCATCCGGCCAACCTCTTCTGTGGAGTTCAGGATCTCGCTGAGGACCTCGTGGAGCGGTGGATCCTTTTTGAAGTAGTCAGTGTGTCCGAGTGCTGGAGCGCCCGGCAGGTATTTCATAAGTGCAGTATACACGTATGGTTTACCCCCGCTACAGCTTAACTATAGAGCATGGGAAGTGGTGCTGTAAGGGGCATATAACTTAGTACACTGTGGACAGACAGAACCCCTATTAGTAGCACTCTGATCCAGTATGAAATGGTGATAGTATTAAAATAACTTTATTAAATGACAATATCGTTAAAATATTGGGGTTTAAAACAATGATTAAATGATACCAAGTGATTCTTACTCTATGGATATGTATATCCAGATGAGTGTACAGTGGTATATTAATGTCCAGTGTTAGGAAAGTTCACTGGCCCTAGTAGTCCTCTATAGAGTGGGTTGACTAGGGTTCTTTTGTGAAAGTAACGGTCAGTTAGAGCCACAAATGTAGTGCCCCTGTAATTTAATACTAGTAGGTGCACTAATAAATGAGACCTGTACTATGCTGTTTTTATACTGCAGCTATTAGTACATTATAGATACGGTGGAACAGATCTAGGTCTTAGTGCACCTAGTGTTGTGTTCCTAGCACCAACTTATGTAGATGTAGTCTATAAGTATAGCTATGAGGTGCTTCACACATATATATTCCAAGTGTATGATGGTGTTTTGGAATGAACACTAGTATTACTGAATGTATTACAGGTAAATGTGGTGGCACTGCTGTAACTACTGTATAAACTTATACCGAGTTTGCAGCTGAGTACTGATCCTTATAGGGTACACATACCGGTCAACTGAAAGACCTTCCCCTAGTTAGATCAGTGCTCCTCATTAGTGGTGATGATCTGGCAATCCAGGGGTTAATTACTGGATTGGTTGCCGTTTGCTCAGTGTATTACCCCCTGTGAGTTAAATACTGTAGTGGGGGATTAGCATTCAGGCTTCCTATGTTGGAGTAATAATATGCTGCCAGAATTACTGTGTGCCGTTACTGTTTGGTGACTATTAAGATCATTGGATCTTACAATAGTCCGTTATTGTGCACGGGCTGAGACACGCTGACTCTTGAATCTAACTGAGTCAGTGTACATGAACTCCGGCTCCGCGCGTGCACGTGGTCACGTGTTTGCCGACGCGCGCGTTTCGCGAGTGCTTAGTCAAGGCTAAGGTAATCAGAAGCTTCTGATTACCTTAGCCTTGACTAAGCACTCGCGAAACGCGCGCGTCGGCAAACACGTGACCACGTGCACGCGCGGAGCCGGAGTTCATGTACACTGACTCAGTTAGATTCAAGAGTCAGCGTGTCTCAGCCCGTGCACAATAACGGACTATTGTAAGATCCAATGATCTTAATAGTCACCAAACAGTAACGGCACACAGTAATTCTGGCAGCATATTATTACTCCAACATAGGAAGCCTGAATGCTAATCCCCCACTACAGTATTTAACTCACAGGGGGTAATACACTGAGCAAACGGCAACCAATCCAGTAATTAACCCCTGGATTGCCAGATCATCACCACTAATGAGGAGCACTGATCTAACTAGGGGAAGGTCTTTCAGTTGACCGGTATGTGTACCCTATAAGGATCAGTACTCAGCTGCAAACTCGGTATAAGGTTATACAGTAGTTACAGCAGTGCCACCACATTTACCTGTAATACATTCAGTAATACTAGTGTTCATTCCAAAACACCATCATACACTTGGAATATATATGTGTGAAGCACCTCATAGCTATACTTATAGACTACATCTACATAAGTTGGTGCTAGGAACACAACACTAGGTGCACTAAGACCTAGATCTGTTCCACCGTATCTATAATGTACTAATAGCTGCAGTATAAAAACAGCATAGTACAGGTCTCATTTATTAGTGCACCTACTAGTATTAAATTACAGGGGCACTACATTTGTGGCTCTAACTGACCGTTACTTTCACAAAAGAACCCTAGTCAACCCACTCTATAGAGGACTACTAGGGCCAGTGAACTTTCCTAACACTGGACATTAATATACCACTGTACACTCATCTGGATATACATATCCATAGAGTAAGAATCACTTGGTATCATTTAATCATTGTTTTAAACATCAATATTTTAACGATATTGTCATTTAATAAAGTTATTTTAATATTATCACCATTTCATACTGGATCAGAGTGCTACTAATAGGGGTTCTGTCTGTCCACCGTGTACTATTTCATAAGTGCACCAACATACCGGTACCGTACAGGCGCTGATCACGCCTTGGGGGTGGGTTCTTTGGGGACACTCAGGGGTTAAGTGACCAAGGGAATGGGTCGGTACATTGGACACTGTGTGGGAATACACGGTGGTGGGCAGCGCTTATCCTGAGGGGAAGGGTTATTGTTAACCGTGTTGATTATTATTCATGTGGATTCTGTGTAACACCTGCAGTAAAGGTTATCAAGTTAATCTAAGAGCTGTTGTTACTATTTCCTGTCTGGGGTTATATCATAGTATTGGGATCCTGGGCAGGTGGAGGCGCTGCCAATTAATATATTCATTGCCCCAGGCTCCCAGTGGCGGAGGATCAGATCTCTGTGAGCCTACAGGTATATGCAGCACTAGTAAACCCGTCTTGGCAAAAGGGAAAGATGGCTACATACTGTACTGTATATGGGTTAAAATTGTCCAAAATAGCATCTTATTAACTATTTTGAGTTCTTGAATAAGCCTTTATGATTCCCACTGGATGTCACAAGTACCTTTTTGCTGGTGACGCTTAATGTATTTTAGGCAAGATCATGATTGCAGCTTTGTGAGCTGTAAATGCGATAGGAACAGAGAAGGGGACTTCTGTTCCTGACATCGGGGAACGTGTTTCGACCATGCAATTGAGTACATGGTCACGGTGCCTGGGGGTTCGTGGCACTCGGGTACCACCGTCCTCCAGCACCATAAAGGTTAAGATATATAGCAAAGATGAGGTATTGTGTCTTGAAAGGTAACATATCTGAGCAAATTCTATTTGCGGAACCTTATGAAGATCTCTCCGAACCCCAGGGTTCCCAAGAACACAAGAGGTGTGGAAAGAGAAGCTAGTACCCCAAATGATGCCCACCTCATTACAATTTAATTAGACCGTATTCAATTCAAAAAGTACAAAAATGAATGTATAAAAATATTGCAAGGTTAAAAAACATAGTTAAAATGGGGGGCGGGGGGGTTGCCTTTGAGGGATCACACATACTGTATATCACAATATCTTCAGTAAACACTTTTGTAATGTGAAAAATATGTACAGTGAGGGACTTTCCCAACTCAATTTGATGCAGGTTTGCAAACCTCAATGGTACCCTTCTAAATAAAGAGATACATCTTACAATGTGGAGAAACTAATGTAAATAGGGCACTCGTTAACAGAGCGCACACAGTAAAACATATTTATAACCAAGCTTAATCTCATCACATATGAGAGCAACATGGGTCTACTGTTCCCAAGAAGACAGGCGGAAAACCATGGATCTTACTCTGTAGCAGGACGTCATACATTGTGAGGGTTTGATTTTTTTACACTATTATGCTGAACCTTGAGTCTTGTAATGGTAAACACATGTTTACGAGTTTCAGACTCGGTGATAAACTACTTTGTTTACTTTTTTGTTTTACAAAAACCATCTATTTGCATCACCCCTGTTATGTCGTTCCCACATGTTAGAGACACTTACAACGTTCAGGAAATGGGATGCTATTTTTGCTGGCTAGGGGGCGCTCACATTCACCACTCCATCGAAGCAGTGAACGTGATCGGTATGGAGGCGATCGCATCACCAAGTGCTCACATGGGTGGGATCCTGGGAGTTGATTCGGCACTGAAAAGGTTACATTGTGTTTTTGTGAGCACAATGGGACCGCCACTTTAACAAGCTATGAAAGTGACGATCTCCTCCCCTTGTAGGTGGTAATGTCATTTGGTAATAAGATAGTTTTGCCAGGTAACCTCTTAGTAGGTTTTTACTTTAGTTTTGTTTGGGCATCTGGACAGATGATGCTTTGTTTATGAATCTGACAGATTCGCAGATTGCTATAGACCAGATGTGGCCAACTCCAGTTCTCATGGCCACCAACAGGTCAGGTTATGGATACCCCAGCTTCAGCACAGGTGTCTCAATCAGTGGCTCAGTCAATGACAGAGCCGCTGATTGTGCTGAAGCAGGGCTATCTTTAAAACCTGACCAGTTGATGGCCCTTGAGGACTGGGGTGAGCCGCCCCTGCTATAGATCCAGTCTAATTCAGCAGGACTATATCGTCCTGACGGGGTAAAACTCAATAAGTGCATGTTTGGCAAAAACTCACTAAACGCACTAAACGCACTTCCTGACTTGGAATGTAAGTTTTTTCCTTAGAAATAAGTGCGTATTTAGTCAGAGTTCAGATTTACCAAAACATAAAACGCATTAAGTATGATTTTGCAATAACGTCAAAAAGAACATTTAAACGCCTTTCCCTCTCCAAAGTCAATATTGCAATGAAGTGAAAGCACTCACCCGGTAACACCCCCACCATCATTTGTTATATGTGTTAAGAAGTTGCTTTGTGCATTAGATACCTGAAGAGACTTCTCTTAGAAATGGGCAAAGAAATAAACAGTATATCAAAGTAATTATCTTCCTAGAAAACATTTAATCGCCCATACATTTTACTTACAGTATTTGTGATGTGTAAAGAATTATTACTTTTTTCCTTTGAATGGGTCCTGGGAAATAAATGTATACGTTTATCTGTTCCGCTAATGGTGGCATTCTAAAATATCTTTAAAAACCATGTGCAGAGAAAAAGAACAATTAACCTTTAAGGGGCCTATTCACTAAACTGTGATAAAATCAGTGAAAACGATATACACAGAGAAAAATTCCAAGTTTTTTAAAGTTCGATTAAAAAAAATGCATCATCGAATGACTTGTTTTTTTTTTCTTCTAAGAGCTATCGCGCTATACTCCTAGCGATCGGCAACCGATAACTATCAGTTATGTGTCTGATAAGACTGTAAGAGCTGCGTCTCCATGCGCGGCTCTTACAGGCGATTGTGCAGTTTCAATATTCCTTTTAATGCTAGTGTGTGGGAGCAGGGGGTCTCCTGAACTGAACCACATTGATTTCAGCCTCTAGGACCCCCTATTTCCTGAGATATAGGCCCTTGTGTCCCCACCATGTTTAAATCCTTCGCATCACGTGACCGGGGGGGTTTAAATCCTGCAGGGGGATATTGGCACCCAATACTGGGGCCTGTATCTCGGGAAGCAGGGGGTCCCTGCGGATTAAATCAATGCAGTTCAGCTCAGGAGACCCCCTGCAAACGCAGACTAGTATTAAAACAGGGAGAAGGAGTGGCTCAGTGAGTAAAGACACTGACTGGCACTGAGAGTTTGAAGCAGGGGAGTCCTGGTTCAATTCCTGGTGTCGGCTCCTTGTGACCTTGGGCAAGTCACTTTATCTCCCTGTGCCTCAGACACCAACAAATAGATTGTAAGCTCCATGGGGCAGGGACCTGTGCCTGCAAAATGTCTCTGTGAAGCGCTGCGTAAAACTAGCTATTATTATTAAACCCTAAAAAATAACTAAACACTTAATTACCATAGCGGCTAGCCGCTAAGGTAATGAAACTTATTTAATTTTATTTTTAATAGAGTACGTGAGTAGGGGGTCTCCAGAGCTGAACCACATTGATTTCAGCCTCGGGACCCCCTATTTCCCATGATATAGGCCCCGGCATGGGGTGCCAATATCCCTGCAATGTTTAAATTGCCCCCGCCAAGGCAATGAAGGGGTTAAGACACTCGACACACACAAGCTCATTTATTGGGGGCAGAGGGGGTGAGTGAAATGGTTACTTGGCCCAGGTTGGTCTAACCACCCACCCAAATACCCCTTTCACCCAATCCCTCTACACCCAATAAATATTAAAATACCTACTACCTACCAATATACAGCCCACCCACCCCTGTACCCTAAACACCCCCCCCCCCCCCCAACACATACAGTACAGTACAGTATTGGGCAAAAATACCATTATCCGGATAGCATAAAGTAAATAAAATAAAACATAATCCAGCCAGCATAAAGTAAATAAAACTTGCACTTACCCCTGCCAGGTTGAAGGCCGTCCTCGTCCTCATCACCGTCCTTGTACTTCGTTGGAAGCAACATAACAATAAAAAATACAATCTAATGGCCACTAACCCCTTAATCACCTTAGCGGCTAGTAATCACTCTAGTAATTAAGGGGTTAACCCCCCTCCCCTGCTACCCACCCGGGATATAATGTGGGCATACTTTGCCACTATAGCAATAAATGGGCAAGCTAAAAAAAAAACAGGCACAAAATAAAACACATTACATTAAAAATATATACAGTACAAATGAAAAGAAACCAATCGATTGGCACAGTGTTAAAGCATGCCCATATAATATGCCTTTTAACCCTTTCATTACCTTAGCGGTTAGTCGCTAAGGTAATGAAACTGGCTGCAAAGTTTTTTTTCTGCATAAGATTGATACAGGAGGCCGGCGGGGACCACCCAGAGCTCCCAGACACCCGTGGGGATCACAAAGAGATCCCCAGACACTCGTGGGGACTACCTGGAGACCCTCAGAGATCCACAGACACCCGCAGTGACCCCAAAAAAAACCCAGAGACCCGCGGGTCTCCATGGGGGTCTCCGCCTGCCTCTGGTATCAATTCTGTGCAGAAAAAAAAGAAAATGCTTTTATGCATCATGCAATATGTTTAGCACCAACGTTTAGCTGGCGACAATATATTGCAAGATTTGAAAGTTATCACTGTTTAGTGAATAGCATTTACTGGCAAAAAAAAAGTGATTTTGCCCTTTTTTTTGGCTTGTCAACGACTTTGCGTCAGGCTGTTAAAGGTCCTTAAAAAGCCATTATAGTGCGATACTGCGCTGTTATCACTGTTTAATGAATAGCAAAGCAGGCCGTGCCGTGCTATAAGGGCATTTATAGCGCTATAAACCACTTATCACTGCTTAGTGAATAGGCCCCTAATGGTCTAAAACAGGCGTATCATAAAATAGATTAGATAACAAAAGTAACAACAACAACAAACAAAAAAAACCCTCTCCAAAGCATTTGGTTACTGCAGGAAACATTACAAGTCTAATCATTGATGTTTTAAATACTGGTACTAGGCTGGTTCTTATATATAATGTAGCAGTGGGCACTCTCTTCATACAGTCAAACCAGGCATTTGTTTTATGTTATACTGTTGAAACATACACACACAGCCAGGACTGGAAACCCCTGCACAATGTTTGGGGGTGCTCCCTATTCGGCAGGTGCATTAAGGTTGCCGTGCCCCTGCACACCTCTTCATTAAAGTTTACTAAGGTTTAGAGTGCTTGTGCAATATTGATTCTGCTGGATTCTTTAGCTCTAGTTGAGAAAGAGAGAAGAGGAAATAATGCTATGTTGGTTAAATCATCCTGAACTTGGGGTTATACCCATGCAGACCCTGTAAACGCCTTATTTCAGTGCGTAGATGTGCGTAACGCCAAGCTGAGGTATAACTGTCCGGCAGAAGGAGCGGCTCAGCGAGTAAAGACGCTGACTCTGTAAACAATGACACTGAGTTTAAATCAGGGGAATCTGCTTCAATTCCCAGTGTCAGCACCTTGGGCAAGTCACTTTATCTCCCTGTGCCTCAGGCACCAACATCTGTGTCTGTAACCGCGCACTATACTGTTATTGTGCATAGGAAATAAAGTTCTAATTATTTTATTATTTAACCCCCACATTAACCTTATTGCACTCATGTGGATATGCAATGTTAGGGTAAAGCATCATTTACATACTATAGGCATGTCATTATCACTAACAGCCTAACCAATACAATGCGCGTTTACGGGAAAAAACATAACTTCACATCACATTATGGTTAGGCTTATCCTGATGCTAAGTAAGGTTTCAGTACCACTCTTCCAACTGTAGGTACAGGCATACCCCGCATTAACGTACGCAATGGGACCGGAGCATGTATGTAAAGCGAAAATGTACTTAAAGTGAAGCACTACCTTTTCCCACTTATCGATGCATGTACTGTACTGCAATCGTTATATACGTGCATAACTGATGTAAATAACGCATTTGTAACAGGCTCTATAGTCTCCTCGCTTGCGCACAGCTTTGGTACAGGTAGGGAGCCAGTATTGCTGTTCAGGACGTGATGACAGGCGCATGCGTGAGCTGCCGTTTGCCTATTGGGCGATATGTACTTACTCGCGAGTGTACTTAAAGTGAGTGTCCTTAAAGCGGGGTATGCCTGTATATGCAGGAACAAAATGTGTACAGATGTACATGCACTTAAGTGCATCAGGGGTGCGCTAGGTATAGCATAAGCTATTCTACATCAGTTGTTGCAGAATACATATATGTATCTGAGGAATGTATATAAATGACCAGATGTGACCCTTCGGTGACACTCACTGACCAGAGGAACAACAAGAAACACAAAGAATCAAAAAGAACAAAAACCATCTCAATTCATGTACTGTATAGTCAAATGCCCACACACATGATGCAAATAGCCACAGATAGCACTATCCCTTAGAGATGCAGACCAATAGCTTGCGCAGATATAGGCAAATTATTATTTTCCTGAGTGTAAATTATTATGATTACACCCAAAAGACACCAAGGCCAGGTCCCCGCTGGCTACTGCAGCGCCCACTGTGTCGGACGCTGCAGGGACAAGAGCCGCCCTACAATGGGGCTGGACCCGCTGCGAGGGGGGGGGGAGGGCGCTGCGCCGACAGAATCTCCTGCTCTCAAGAGAATTGAGATCAGGACTCGCAACGGAGCCTAGGCCACGCCCCCCAGCGGTTCAGCCAATGAGGACGAACCTGCCGGGTGACGTCACGGCCGCGCCCCTGTCACGCCCCTCCCCCCCTGTCTTTCCCCCTGCAGCTCACTGCAGACCGGCGGACTCGGCTGCATGCGCCGCCAGCCTCGCAGGCACTGGGGCCGAAACCTCAGATGAGTGAATGAGGATGTTTAGATGTATATGTGAGATATTCTTCTTTAGTGCGAGATATTCCTCCTTGGTGTGAGATATTCTTCCTTGGTGTGAGATATTCCTCCTTAGTGCGAGATATTCCTCCTTGGTGCGAGATATTCCTCCTTGGTGCGAGATATTCCTCCTTCGTGTGAGATATTCCTCCTTGGTGTGAGATATTCCTCCTTGGTGTGAGATATTCCTCCTTGGTGTGAGATATTCCTCCTTGGTGTGAGATATTCCTCCTTAGTGTGAGATATTCCTCCTTGGTGTGAGATATTCCTCCTTGGTGTGAGATATTCCTCCTTGGTGTGAGATATTCCTCCTTAGTGTGAGATATTCCTCCTTAGTGCGAGATATTCCTCCTTGGTGTGAGATATTCCTCCTTAGTGCGAGATATTCCTCCTTGGTGTGAGATATTCCTCCTTGGTGCGAGATATTCCTCCTTAGTGTGAGATATTCCTCCTTAGTGCGAGATATTCCTCCTTGGTGCGAGATATTCCTCCTTGGTGCGAGATATTCCTCCTTCGTGTGAGATATTCCTCCTTGGTGTGAGATATTCCTCCTTGGTGTGAGATATTCCTCCTTGGTGTGAGATATTCCTCCTTGGTGTGAGATATTCCTCCTTAGTGTGAGATATTCCTCCTTGGTGTGAGATATTCCTCCTTGGTGTGAGATATTCCTCCTTGGTGTGAGATATTCCTCCTTAGTGTGAGATATTCCTCCTTAGTGCGAGATATTCCTCCTTGGTGTGAGATATTCCTCCTTAGTGCGAGATATTCCTCCTTGGTGTGAGATATTCCTCCTTGGTGCGAGATATTCCTCCTTAGTGTGAGATATTCCTCCTTAGTGCGAGATATTCCTCCTTAGTGTGAGATATTCCTCCTTAGTGCGAGATATTCCTCCTTGGTGTGAGATATTCCTCCTTGGTGTGAGATATTCCTCCTTAATGTGAGATATTCCTCCTTAATGTGAGATATTCCTCCTTAATGTGAGATATTCTTCCTTAGTGCGAGATATTCCTCCTTGGTGTGAGATATTCCTCCTTAGTGTGAGATATTCCTCCTTAGTGTGAGATATTCCTCCTTAGTGCGAGATATTCCTCCTTGGTGTGAGATATTCCTCCTTGGTGTGAGATATTCCTCCTTAATGTGAGATATTCCTCCTTAATGTGAGATATTCCTCCTTAATGTGAGATATTCTTCCTTAGTGAGAGATATTCCTCCTTGGTGTGAGATATTCCTCCTTAGTGTGAGATATTCCTCCTTAGTGCGAGATATTCCTCCTTAGTGCGAGATATTCCTCCTTAGTGCGAGATATTCCTCCTTAGTGCGAGATATTCCTCCTTAGTGTGAGATATTCCTCCTTAGTGCGAGATATTCCTCCTTAGTGCGAGATATTCCTCCTTGGTGCGAGATATTCCTCCTTAGTGTGAGATATTCCTCCTTAGTGCGAGATATTCCTCCTTGGTGTGAGATATTCCTCCTTGGTGTGAGATATTCCTCCTTAGTGCGAGATATTCCTCCTTAGTGTGAGATATTCCTCCTTAGTGCGAGATATTCCTCCTTAGTGTGAGATATTCCTCCTTAGTGCGAGATATTCCTCCTTAGTGCGAGATATTCCTCCTTGGTGCGAGATATTCCTCCTTAGTGTGAGATATTCCTCCTTGGTGTGAGATATTCCTCCTTGGTGTGAGATATTCCTCCTTGGTGTGAGATATTCCTCCTTAGTGTGAGATATTCCTCCTTAGTGCGAGATATTCCTCCTTGGTGTGAGATATTCCTCCTTGGTGTGAGATATTCCTCCTTAATGTGAGATATTCCTCCTTAATGTGAGATATTCCTCCTTAGTGTGAGATATTCTTCCTTAGTGCGAGATATTCCTCCTTGGTGTGAGATATTCCTCCTTGTTGTGAGATATTCCTCCTTGGTGTGAGATATTCCTCCTTGGTCTGAGATATTCCTCCTTAGAGTGAGATATTCCTCCTTGGTGTGAGATATTCCTCCTTAGAGTGAGATATTCCTCCTTGGTGTGAGATATTCCTCCTTAGTGTGAGATATTCCTCCTTAGTGTGAGATATTCCTCCTTGGTGTGAGATATTCCTCCTTGGTGTGAGATATTCCTCCTTGGTGTGAGATATTCCTCCTTAGTGTGAGATATTCCTCCTTAGTGCGAGATATTCCTCCTTGGTGTGAGATATTCCTCCTTGGTGTGAGATATTCCTCCTTAATGTGAGATATTCCTCCTTAATGTGAGATATTCCTCCTTAATGTGAGATATTCTTCCTTAGTGCGAGATATTCCTCCTTGGTGTGAGATATTCCTCCTTAGTGTGAGATATTCCTCCTTAGTGCGAGATATTCCTCCTTAGTGCGAGATATTCCTCCTTAGTGTGAGATATTCCTCCTTAGTGCGAGATATTCCTCCTTAGTGTGAGATATTCCTCCTTAGTGCGAGATATTCCTCCTTAGTGTGAGATATTCCTCCTTAGTGCGAGATATTCCTCCTTGGTGTGAGATATTCCTCCTTGGTGCGAGATATTCCTCCTTAGTGTGAGATATTCCTCCTTAGTGCGAGATATTCCTCCTTGGTGCGAGATATTCCTCCTTGGTGCGAGATATTCCTCCTTCGTGTGAGATATTCCTCCTTGGTGTGAGATATTCCTCCTTGGTGTGAGATATTCCTCCTTGGTGTGAGATATTCCTCCTTGGTGTGAGATATTCCTCCTTAGTGTGAGATATTCCTCCTTGGTGTGAGATATTCCTCCTTGGTGTGAGATATTCCTCCTTGGTGTGAGATATTCCTCCTTAGTGTGAGATATTCCTCCTTAGTGCGAGATATTCCTCCTTGGTGTGAGATATTCCTCCTTAGTGCGAGATATTCCTCCTTGGTGTGAGATATTCCTCCTTGGTGCGAGATATTCCTCCTTAGTGTGAGATATTCCTCCTTAGTGCGAGATATTCCTCCTTAGTGTGAGATATTCCTCCTTAGTGCGAGATATTCCTCCTTGGTGTGAGATATTCCTCCTTGGTGTGAGATATTCCTCCTTAATGTGAGATATTCCTCCTTAATGTGAGATATTCCTCCTTAATGTGAGATATTCTTCCTTAGTGCGAGATATTCCTCCTTGGTGTGAGATATTCCTCCTTAGTGTGAGATATTCCTCCTTAGTGTGAGATATTCCTCCTTAGTGCGAGATATTCCTCCTTGGTGTGAGATATTCCTCCTTGGTGTGAGATATTCCTCCTTAATGTGAGATATTCCTCCTTAATGTGAGATATTCCTCCTTAATGTGAGATATTCTTCCTTAGTGAGAGATATTCCTCCTTGGTGTGAGATATTCCTCCTTAGTGTGAGATATTCCTCCTTAGTGCGAGATATTCCTCCTTAGTGCGAGATATTCCTCCTTAGTGTGAGATATTCCTCCTTAGTGCGAGATATTCCTCCTTAGTGTGAGATATTCCTCCTTAGTGCGAGATATTCCTCCTTAGTGCGAGATATTCCTCCTTGGTGCGAGATATTCCTCCTTAGTGTGAGATATTCCTCCTTAGTGCGAGATATTCCTCCTTGGTGTGAGATATTCCTCCTTGGTGTGAGATATTCCTCCTTAGTGCGAGATATTCCTCCTTAGTGTGAGATATTCCTCCTTAGTGCGAGATATTCCTCCTTAGTGTGAGATATTCCTCCTTAGTGCGAGATATTCCTCCTTAGTGCGAGATATTCCTCCTTGGTGCGAGATATTCCTCCTTAGTGTGAGATATTCCTCCTTGGTGTGAGATATTCCTCCTTGGTGTGAGATATTCCTCCTTGGTGTGAGATATTCCTCCTTAGTGTGAGATATTCCTCCTTAGTGCGAGATATTCCTCCTTGGTGTGAGATATTCCTCCTTGGTGTGAGATATTCCTCCTTAATGTGAGATATTCCTCCTTAATGTGAGATATTCCTCCTTAGTGTGAGATATTCTTCCTTAGTGCGAGATATTCCTCCTTGGTGTGAGATATTCCTCCTTGTTGTGAGATATTCCTCCTTGGTGTGAGATATTCCTCCTTGGTCTGAGATATTCCTCCTTAGAGTGAGATATTCCTCCTTGGTGTGAGATATTCCTCCTTAGAGTGAGATATTCCTCCTTGGTGTGAGATATTCCTCCTTAGTGTGAGATATTCCTCCTTAGTGCAAGATATTCCTCCTTAGTGTGAGATATTCCTCCTTGGTGTGAGATATTCCTCCTTGGTGTGAGATATTCCTCCTTGGTGTGAGATATTCCTCCTTAGTGTGAGATATTCCTCCTTAGTGCGAGATATTCCTCCTTGGTGTGAGATATTCCTCCTTGGTGTGAGATATTCCTCCTTAATGTGAGATATTCCTCCTTAATGTGAGATATTCCTCCTTAATGTGAGATATTCTTCCTTAGTGCGAGATATTCCTCCTTGGTGTGAGATATTCCTCCTTAGTGTGAGATATTCCTCCTTAGTGCGAGATATTCCTCCTTAGTGCGAGATATTCCTCCTTAGTGTGAGATATTCCTCCTTAGTGCGAGATATTCCTCCTTAGTGTGAGATATTCCTCCTTAGTGCGAGATATTCCTCCTTAGTGTGAGATATTCCTCCTTAGTGCGAGATATTCCTCCTTAGTGTGAGATATTCCTCCTTAGTGCGAGATATTCCTCCTTAGTGCGAGATATTCCTCCTTGGTGCGAGATATTCCTCCTTAGTGTGAGATATTCCTCCTTGGTGTGAGATATTCCTCCTTGGTGTGAGATATTCCTCCTTGGTGTGAGATATTCCTCCTTAGTGTGAGATATTCCTCCTTAGTGCGAGATATTCCTCCTTAATGTGAGATATTCCTCCTTAATGTGAGATATTCCTCCTTAGTGTGAGATATTCTTCCTTAGTGCGAGATATTCCTCCTTGGTGTGAGATATTCCTCCTTGTTGTGAGATATTCCTCCTTGGTGTGAGATATTCCTCCTTGGTCTGAGATATTCCTCCTTAGAGTGAGATATTCCTCCTTGGTGTGAGATATTCCTCCTTAGAGTGAGATATTCCTCCTTGGTGTGAGATATTCCTCCTTAGTGTGAGATATTCCTCCTTAGTGCAAGATATTCCTCCTTAGTGTGAGATATTCCTCCTTGGTGTGAGATATTCCTCCTTGGTGTGAGATATTCCTCCTTGGTGTGAGATATTCCTCCTTAGTGTGAGATATTCCTCCTTAGTGTGAGATATTCCTCCTTTACGGTTGATGGTTAATGCAGCTCCACAGGAGAGAACACCACTCCTCTTTTATATAGAAAACCTCAGAAAGAAGAAAAGAATGTGAAGGGCGCAATCCAAATAAATACTTTATAAATCCCTTTAAATGATCATAAACAATGCAATACAATATTATGCACTCACAAACAATGGTTAAAAATAAAAATTGATTTAAAATAAAATAAAATAAAAAAAAACCTGCAGGTATATATTATATTAGTTTTATACATGACATTGTGTTGTGTATATTCTGTATGCCGGCATGATTACCACAAGCCAAAGATAAATACAACAGGAAATGCTTGAGGCTTTTGACCTTCCGCTGACTCCACGATTTGATCATTAGTAGACCTCAACAAATCGGATAAGCCACATGAATACACAAGCAAAGTTATTTTCTGTTCAAGATGTTTATAATCTGGTGTTTATACCTATAAATATGTACAATCACTTTTCTTTTGCAAATACACACACACATGCATATTTAATTTATACTCACACCGGATACAGATTGCGGTGGGAAAGAGTACAGTGATCATTTCCATCGTTTATTACATTTCTCCAAAAGCCTTGCGCAACATATTGATCGTATTGAAGCAAGGAAGTCCTTCTGTGAGGTTAGGGGATTTTAACTCCGCTGGCGGCAGCTTGAAATTACTGTAGTTATTAAATCTGTAGAGGCGCAGATTCTAATCTTTCAAGAATCCTACTGTATGTTCTTCTGCCTTTCTTTATATTTTTGTTCCAATGTTCTGTTTAACCGTTATCTCTTCTTTGTATGTTTGCATGTATGTATATCTTTATATAGCGGTTTACAATACATGTGACATAATATTATAACACAATGGGAATAAGTTCTTCAGACATAAAACAAGAGGAAAAGAAGTCCCTGTCCCGAAGAGCTTACAGTCTAAGTGGTAAGTGGGGAGAGCTTACAGCGACAGAAGGAGGGTGTTCTGGTAAGTGCGTCTGGGGGACCAAGGTCAGTGCATCGGAGATATATAGTATGAGCCAGCAGAGCTACCCATATGCTCAGTTATAGAGGTGTGTTTTAAGAAAGGTCCTAAAAGGTGGAAACAGAGGGTGCCAGTTGGATATTGAGGGGAAGGGCATTCCTGAGGTGTGGGGCAGTGAGTGAGAGAGGTTTTAGGTGGGAGAGGGCTTTAGATACAAAAGGGGCAGATAGAGGCTATCTTTGAGCAGAATGCAAGAGTGGGGCAGGTGTACAGTATAGTGAGAAATTAGGGCTGAGATGTAAGGAGGGGCAGAAGATTGTGTAGCCTTAAAAGAGACAAGGAGAATTTTGTAAGTAATATGGGATTTAATAGGAATCCAGGAGAGGGATTTCAGCAGGAGAGACGCTAAGACAGATTTAAGAGAGAGTAAAGTGATTCTAGCAACAGCGTTTAGGATAGATTGTAGGGAGACAGGTGAGAGGCAGGAAGGCCGGACATTAGAAGGTTACAATAGTCGAGACTGGAGAGAATGAGGGCCTGCGTGTAAGGATTCCACTCCTGGGTTTGGCTGGAACTCATCCTTACAGAGCTATTTCGTTTCCAGACAAGCCCTCCCTAAACCTGCAATCAGGTATTGCCTGCTTCTTGCTGCCTCCTGTGCAGCTCTGGCCTGATTGGCTTCCTGTGCTATTAAGCTGCTGCCTTTCCTCCAGGAAGTTGCTGAACATACACTTTGTAATGGTCTTGCAAGTAACTGTGCTTACCACTAGCTCCTCTGTTTGGCCTGACTTGGCCTCCTTGTGCCTTAGTCTTCTGCTCCTAGTCCCCTGCTTCCCAAGACCTTCTTGCACAGTAGCCCCGTTGCTGCTTACCTTGTTCCTGGCAGACTTCGCCCTCGCCGCGCTGAAGCAGCTACGCTGGTTCCCTAGTGTTTCCTGTGGTGTGTCTGCACCCCTGGTTCCCGTGGCCTTCGCTCTTCTCTGTTCCTGTTCTCCCCTTCAAAGAAGCCCTGCTATGCTGAAGAGGCTTCGCTGAAGTTTTCCTGCTTTCTACGCTGAAGCGGCTTCGCTGAAGTTTTCCTGCTTTCTACGCTGAAGCGGCTTCACTGAAGTTTTCCTGCTTTCTACGCTGAAGTGGCTCGCTGAAGATCTCCTGATGACAACCCCAGCCCGTGACCTCTACTACACTCCTATGCCGCCCGCCTTGACCTCAGCTCGTGACCGTGACCATCGCTCCTATGCCGGCTACCCTGACACCGGCTTGTCTACGGACTACCCTGCTTTCTCCTGTCCTGACCCGGCTACGTTTGACCACGGAATTCGCAACCCAGATCCGGCTTCGTGGTCTAAGGTCGGTGTTTTCACATCCCCACCTCAGCCCCGCGGTCCGGTCCAGGTTTGTGGTGAGCACGATCGTTACATTGCGTTAGGGTTTTAGCAGTAGAGCGGCAGAGGAAAGGGCATATCTCTGCAATGTTACAGAGGGAAAAAATACAGGTTTTACATACATTGTGAATATGAGGGTAAAATGTGAAGGAGGAGTCAAATGTGACACCTAGGCAGCGTGCTGGGGATACTGGGTGTATGATAGTACTGCCAACAATAATGTAGAGGGGGGCAGTAGGGCCCGGCTTGGTTGGAAGTATGAGGAGCTCAGTCTTTGACATGTTAATTTGAGTTGGTGAAGGGTCAGCCAGGATGATATAGCGGATAGACATTCAGAGACTTTGGTTTGTATAGCAGGTGTAAGGTCAGGGGTTTAAAGATACATTTGTGTGTGTTATCAGCATAGAGGTGATATTTGAACTCAAGAGATGTTATAAGGTCACCTAGAGAGAGTGTGTAAAAGAAGATGTCCCAGGGCAGACTCCCTGGGGTACCCCCACAGAGAGATCGATAGAGGAGGAGGTGTTGGCAAAGAAGACACTGAAAGTACGATGGGAGAGGTAAGAGAAATTCCAGGACAGAGCTCTGTTACGGATACCAATGGTATGGAGAATGTGAAGGAGAAGAGGGTGGTCCACAGTATCAAAGGTTGCAGAGACGTTCAGTAGTATGAGAAGAGTATCATGGCCTTTGTCTTTGGCAGCATTGAGGTCATTAGTTATTTTAGGGAGGGCTGTTTCAGTAGAATGAGCAGTACGGAAACCAGATTGTAGATCTAGGAGAAAATAGATGGTGTGAAAATGGAGCAAGCGAGACAAAACAAGCGTTCAAGGAGTTTAGAGGCAAAAGGTAGGAGGGAGACAGGGCAATAGTTAAAGAGACAGGTAGGGTCAAGCTTGCTGTTTTTGAGTAAAGATATAACTGTTTCATGCTTGAATGAGGTGGGAAAGGTATCAGAGTAGAGGGAGGAGCTGAAAATATGTGTGAGTGTAGCTGTAGGGATTAGAGTAGGAGCAAGAGGTTTTAGGAGATGGGAGGGAATGGGGTCAAGTGGTTGAGGGAGAAGAGGTCAGCAGCGACACAACCTCCTCTGTTGCAGAGAAAAGAGTCGAGAAAGGCAGGAGGAGAGTTAGGAAGATGTGTAGAATGTGAGAAGGATAGAGAGGGGATGTCTTGCCGAATGGAATCCACCGTTGTCTTGAAAAGTCCTGAGGTGAAATGGAAGAAAAAACATATAACAGATGGTGGTCTCAACAGAGAGTCAAAGACAGAGAAGAGTCAGCATGGGTTAGATTTGTGAGTGTTTCAAGTCATTTCTTTGGCTGTACAAAAAGTTTAATAGGAACCTTATTTTAATGTTTAGAAGAGTTTAACATTGTTTTTAAGTAAATGAAGGCTTCTAGGAACTACAAAAATCAACTTTAGCTTGTGTGATACCATCAGGTATCTCTAGCTGCTGAAACAGTGCAGTAAGTGTGCTTTCCAGCTCACACAGAGTTAATTCTCTCTGGAATGGCTGTTCACCTGCTGGCTAATTAATCAGGATGGACTCCCTCAGTGAATAAGGAAGTGTTTAAGGCAAACACAGAGTGATGCCATGCTGCCACAGAGAGTGAGAGAGCCGTGCTGAGATTCACAGAGTGAGAGACTGTTTTCCCCCAGAGAAGGGGGGGGGGGGAGACAGAGGGGCTCCCCAACTAATAGAATCTAGTTAAAGAAGCTGGTACAGAGGGATTTCTCTGGGCTCATCGTAGGGGCCGAGTTCCCCAGAGAAGAACGGACGACAGAGACTGCGCTGAAGCGGAAGACGTCTGTTCCAAACCCTGGACTAAACAGATAAGGCAAACATTTTATTATTATCTGCAGAGACTTTGCATGGAATGTATATGTTTTAAGGCTGACAACCGGCTTAACTGGTGGCCCTGATAGTAAGGGCCTGAAGAAGTCAGTTAGTTCCCTGACAGGGATAGGTATTTATTTATGCTTTTGATGTTTGTTTGGTTTTCTTAAAGGGACGGTGGGCCTGCTATTACGTTACTTAACCCCTGTAAATAAACCCCACGTAAATAGAAATACAGTGTTTCCGGCCTTATTTGGGATAAAAGAGACTGCAACGTGGTGTGGGCCTCACACATGCTACCATTGTAAAGTCATGTGCTAGGGGGTGATCAAATTACTGGTTTTGTTAGTGTAACAGTGTTTCCCCCACCCAATCGCAGATAGGGGCCATTACAGGGTGTATATATACCTGCTAGCAACAGGAGGGCTGAGTTGTCCGCCGATGGTAGTGGGGACACAGGAACAGGCTTCTAGGGTTCATACCCCACATATCTCCTTAGCAGTGCAGTGCCTCCATCTGCCATAGGCTCCAGGAACTGGAGGTGATCTCCCATGGTAGAACTTACAACCTCTCCCCCCAGTAAGGTCACGCACCAGGCAGGAGGTACAGTATATTGCAAAACAGGAACGGGTTTATTACTACACTCTGCAGTAACAGTTACTCAGCAGTCTTCTGCCGCATACAGTCTCTCAGATCAGCTATCACTGAAGATGGTCCCTGGACCATCACTACAGGCCAAGGGCACCCGCAGACATCCTAGCTCTTCCCCACCTCCCTAGCAGAGGCAGAGGTATGGTCCACACTCACTCTTCCCAGAGGGAAGGGCACATGGGAAGGCCCCAACTTCAGACTCCCAGTTGTGTGACCTGTCTTCCTCAGAGGGGAAGGAACACCTATAACTTTAGGGTGGTCCTGCCCTTAAGTACAGCCAGAAGGCGGGCACCCCGTTGTCCCAGCTACAACAGGATGTACCACACCCTTCTGTCACTCAAGTGCAGCACCAAAGGTGAGGGCGGAAACCCCATACCAACTACTGGCAACCTGATAGTACCAGGGTTTACTGCCAGCCCATTGGGTAGAATAGTAGTCAGGGGGGACCCTGCTACACTAGCAATGTTTTATCTGTGAATGACCACCCTGGACAGCCCAAATTCCACTTTTACAATAGGCTAGTTAAAATACATCATAGATTTATTAGTGGATGGCCAAAACATGCTTCTATCCAGTGACTGACTGGGTGGTCATTTACTGAATTTAATGACCGGTCATTCATTGGACATACATACCTAGGTATTAAGGAATTTCAATTAGGCCTAGAGTAAAGTAATTACAATACTGTGTGTTTTGTCACAGGCTGCTGACAATCAAAGTGAATGTGAAATAAAATACATATACGCTTCCAGTACACCCAGCAACAAATAGAAAACGCCTTACAAGCTGTGCGTGCAGGAACCATAAGTACAAACAAAGCATCTGTTGAGTATAGAATTCCTAAAGGGACTTTAATCAATAAATTGTATGGAAAACCAATACAAAGGAGATGTATGGGGCCACCATCAGTCCTAACAACTTGTGAGGAGGACAAACTGGAAAAATGGATATTAGGGAAAGCCGAAATAGTTTTCCCCATGCATGCCGAGGGTGTTAAAGATGCCGTACAAAAGGTTATTGTTGATACCCAGCAAAAGAATCCATGTACTGACAATAGACCAGGAGATAAATGGCTCAAACTATTTCTGAAGCGACGACCAAGCATTAGTAAGCGTAATGCCGAAATAATCTCAAAAGCTCGGGCCTGCATTACTGAAAATCAGATCTGGGAATGGTTCAATCAGCTGGAGCAGTACGTCAATGAAGAAAGCTGTCCGGAAGTACTACTAGAGGGCAATAGGATTTAAAACGCAGATGAATGTGGAGTCCAATGTTGCCCTAAAACTGGCAAGGTGCTGGGCCTGAGCAGTATCGCAATGTCTATGAAGTTGCAGGTGGTCAGGAGAAGGAATGCATAACCATTCTTGCCAATTTCTCTGCAAGTGGGAAAGTGGTTCCACCCATGGTTGTGTTTCCCTACCAGAGTGTCCCCCGAGATATTGCAGAGTTCATACCCAATGACTATTACATTGGGCGAAACGAGGGTAGATGGTGGTTAAAACATTTTATGAATACAATGCAAAGTGTTTCTATCCATGGCTGGTTACCAATAATCTGACATTCCCAATTGTTTTACTGTGTTGGATTGTCACAAGTCGCATATTAACATAGAACTGCAAAATTTGTAATTTGCAAGCATGTGACGTTGGTGTATTTCACCCACTTAAGGTGGAATGGCAAGAAGCGGTTAGGCGTTTTAAACAGAAGAGCAACAAATCGGTTTCACAAGTAACTTTCACAGCCCTGTTGAAAGAAGCTTATGATGCAGGACATAAAGAGGAAACAATCAGGAATGCCTTTGCAGCATGCGGATTGTTTCCCTTTAACGTTGATGCTGTTGACTTTTCAAAGTGTTTGGCAAACTGAAGAAAGTAGATGATACTCAGACACACGCAGGCACACACACACACAGGCAGGCACACACACACACACACACACACACACACACACAGAAGCTGGGACACAGGATTCCAAAATAAACATTTTTTTAATTCTAAAATTTTCTTGCACACCCTTGAAAGTGAAATACCTGCAGAGCTTCTCAAACTTTCAAAGTAACGAGAACTAGGTCTACTGAAATAAGAGATATTAGACCATCAGAAGAGACAGTGTTGTATGGCATATGGTGCAAATACTGTATATGGACCAGGCAGAAGCAGCAGAATTTGGACAGTGTTGAATTGGAGCAAGAGTCAGATTAATCTGAACCAACCATTGACAACACTCATGCCAATGACCTGAACCACCCAATACTGTCAATCTTGGGTCATCGACACAATTGATGAACCTGTAGATTTACCTGTGGATTTACCATCCGTGTTGACAATAATATAGAAATCGCAGCACAACAACCTTCACATACAATGTCTGTGCTATCCCTTGCACAAGAACCTAGGACATAATCTAACATACCCACCCCAGAGGCTTGTCCATCCCCGTCAAAGCAAACAACCCCTGAAAGTGTATGGGAAACACATCTTCACTGGCCTCAGGAAGATGTTAGTAAAGGCAAGCCAAAGAGAGCGGTGCAGCGCTTTGATGCAACATCCGAACAGTGGCAAGAATTCCACATGAGGAAAAATCAGATGAAGGTTGAAAAAGAAGATGCGATAAAACAAAGACAAGAACATCGGGTAGTACGTCAAAAGGCAAAGATGACAAAGTGGAAGCAGCCACGCAAGTACAAAAGGAATATAGAATTTGCAGAGGCTGATGAGACCACTACAGATGACAATTCAATATCCCATGGTTTAGATGGCAGTGTCAACCAAGAAAGTGAAGACTCGGGCAGTGAGGTTACATCCTCCGCTCAAATCCGCTCAAATCATTTCCCAAGATATTGTAGAATATGAAGGTACATTTTTCTGTGCACAGTGATTGCTAAAAGTTGGGACGAGGTGGAAGTCAGTTCTATGACTATGAGTGGGCCACACCATTGGAAGTGGGCAGAAGATGTGGACAAAATTTGGTTCAGTAAAGAAAAATGTTAACAATCAACCCACCCCGCCTGCTCTCAGTCAAAGGTAATTATGCTGTTCCTGAAATTAGCAAGTACAGACCTGTGAAATTAAGTTTTTTGTACTGTACTACAAGGACCTTAATTGTTCACAGTTCAGTTGTTAATTTTATATTATTTTCAGTCATTTGTATTAAAGCAGCAGTCCAAGCTGCCATTTAAAGAAAAACACAAAAGCATTTCCCTTTAATATGTGCAGCAATACAATCCACACAATGATAAGTAATTAGCTAAGTTGCCGATATATCCGTTCTCCTGTGATCGATCGGCGAAGATTCGGCTCGGGGGCTCACTAAATGGCTGCAGAGGAGTATTGACTCAGTATCTGTTACTTTGTAAATGGTTGCTATAGAAAGAAAAAAAATGCTTGTTACATTATAATACAGTAAAAATATCATTCAGAATTGTCTTTTAAAAAAATTTTTACAAGTATTTTCTCATAGTACAGACCTGATTTATCTAAAAAAAAAAACGCACAAGTAGGAGAGTGCTCACTCTGCAGCTTTAATAAAACATGTTGGTAATTAATTGTTTTAGATTACTACAAGAAAGACGTTAATTGTTCAAAGTTCAGTTGTTCATTATTGATTATAGTCAGTACTTTGTAATTAACCATTAATGTTGGTCTACAGGTTGAATGGGACTGCCAGGGACCCCCGCTGTGTTAATCCGATGGGCCATTAGTCTGTCTGCAGAAATGTCACAGAAATGTTGGCAGCATTACCTGGATATTGCCCCAGAATTTCCACGGCAAGTTTTAGAATACTCGTGGGCGCACCTGTATATGGAAAGAAAACACATCATTGTAAATAACACATAAACATACAATGCAGTCTAATTAATATTCAGAAATATGTAAAAGCAAAGAAACTTAAATGACCCACATCAACAATAAATGTAATTGCATTAAGTTCAAAAGAAAATAGTAGAAAAACAACTCAAAATAGTGTGACTATAAATCCTAAAAAGTATAATTCACAAAACAGCAGCGCAAGAGCATCTCAAATACTGGATCGGCCTGGCATGGAGCAAAATGACAAACCCCCTCACTGTGCAACTGTCCCAGTCAGCAGTGAAAGGGTGAAAGAACAGCTCAGCTACATTTCCATTCCCTTAATCTCAAGGGAGACTGCCTTTCATTTATGCAGATGAGGCTCTGCAGAGAGAGAACTGGGAAACAGCTGCCTGACCCCTCTGCTGGAGGCAGATGTGAGGGTCTGAGTTTTCCCCTAGTTTTACTTATTTCATTGCTTCCTATATGACTACAGAAATCACTGCGGCTGTGACCACATCACTTTTGCTAAGCTATATGATCGACCACATTAAGCTTTCTCTTGGAAGATTCAGCCCCACTTGATAATACAGATCACATTTGCAATAACTTGTAAGTACTCAATAGTTTAACATCTTCCTACTTTCAGCAGTTGTTTCGTAATCCTCAATTATGATTATGAGTAAAACTGTCCCAACTGTACTTGTAAAATGTTCCCCTAGTTTTGTGAAATTGATGCCGTTTTGTGAGATATTTAGAATACCCGGCTACCTGAACACGCTCCTCACCCCTACCACACGCAGCACTTATCACCTGAGATCAGATTCCAAAAGACTGTTCACGGTCCCAAGGTTCCACAAAGAAACCGGTTGCTCCTTGTGCTCTTACCGTGCCCCCCATGACTGGAACAACCTACCAGAGACTCTCAAAGCTGCCACCAGTCTACTGTATGTTCTTTCCAGACTACAGCTTTGTCACATTTTAATCCTGTCTGTGACTGTTAATTGTCTGTTAAATACGCCCATAACATATATTGTCCCCAGCTGTCCATGAAATGTCTGTAAATAGAATGTGCAACGATTTATTGTAATTATAAGTTTGTGCCCAGGACATACTTGAAAACGAGAGGTAACTCTCAATGCGTTATATTACCTGGTAAAACATGTTATAAATAAATAAATTGCAAGATGCTGCCGGAATCTGCAACATTTGACAGCTCCGACATATAGCGGCTGGGAGACTTATCGCGGTCACTGTTGCATAGTTCGCAATGTGCTGCAATCATTTTGCACATCTCTAATTAGGAGATTTCAAACCTAAAAACATGGATAGATCCACAAAGCTTCTTTTGTGACTGGATGGACACACAACAGTTAACGTCTTGTTAAGTACAAACCGGAATCTTCAAAGTCCAGTATGCGCCAATTGCTGTTTTCAGCATAACGAGCCCTTGCGTATAATGGACGTTAGTGCTAATGACATGCAAGAGAGGTGTTCCCTCTAACAACGCTCATCCACAGAGCTCCATCGAGCTCCGTTATACTTAATGCAGTGATTTAACGTTACTTAAGTCATCGCTAAACTTGCCGTTACTCACACCCAAACCCTTCAAATAACTTAACGTTATGTGTAACATCATGTTATAATAGCATTAAAGAGACATCTCAATAATTGACAATGAATACAGGCAGTTTTTCCTTATCCTATCATTACTGATCATTGTAGCAGCTTTTTTGATAGGCAATCACAGTAATGTTTAGACTGTTATACCTTCCCAAAAAAAGGACGCAAAGCGAAAAATAATGTAAAATAAACAAAACATATAGTTGTATGCAGAAGTATTCACCCCCTACAAATTTTTGGCATTTTGTTGGCACCTGAGCGCAGGGCCGCAGACAGATTTACTTATCCCAGGACTAGAGTTTACACCAGGCCCGCCCCCCATGTCAGTGGCCTTGCAAGCCCCCCCCCCTTTACACCTCCTTGCGAGCCCCCTCTGTTCCCCCTCACACACCTCCACACGAGCCCACCCTATCCCCCCTCACACCTCCTCGCAAGCCCCTCCTCTATCTGCCCCTCTCCCCATAAACAAAATATAATACACCCCCCCACACACAGAATACAACACCCCCACCCTCCCACAAAATACAACAGCCCCCACTCCCACAACATACAACACCTCCCAACCCCACACGCTCACACTGGAGTCCATCATTAAGAAGTGGAAGATGCATCATAACACCCAGACACTACCCAGATCAGGTCACCCTCCCAAACCGAGCAGCCGAGGAAGCAGGAAACTGGTTTGGGATGTCACACTGAAGCCAACAATGAGCTTGAGTAAAGAGGAGATTCAAGAAATTTGCAGATCGTCATCGTTGGACTATTCTCCTGTTTGCTGCCTGCCCTGGCTTCCGGTTGGTCCATCAATTCTCCTGCTTGCTGCCCGCCTTGACCCTAGCTTTCTTGACTACCTCTTTTGCCTGCTCCTCCCGGAAACTCTCTGTGATTACTCCAGGTGCTTCTACACTACTTACTCTCCGCTTGGATATCCTCACTGAGCCTGCATGATACCGGAAGAAGACAATGTGTCAACATCATGGTAGAAGAAAGAAGTAAAGAAAGAAGACATCTTTGAAGAAAAGAAGAACTACTAACCGGAGACTGCTCTTCAAGCAACAGAGGATCAATTGCTTCAGGTCAAGTTAAGGATCCATCAACCTTCAGCCATGGTGCAATCTGATTGGAAGAAGACCATTGGACCTGGATTTTTGTTTATTTTTGTACCATCGTGCAGGGATTATTTTGCATGTTAGTGTTTTTATTTTTATTGGCCATCAGGTACGGACTGTTTGTTGGTAATATTTTTATGATTGGGCATCGGCCCTTTATTGGATTAATCTGTGGGTGCCCTTGAGGATGAGGAGGATGGCCTTCATCCCGGCAGGGGTAAGTAATACTTTTATTGTTTGACTGTACATTGGATTGCCAATGTGGCTATCTAGGCCCCCATTGAGGACCTAGATAGCCACAGTGACAATCAATGGATTTAATGGCATAGTTTTTATTATATTATTATTTATTGTAATATATATTTTATTCAATATATTTTGTTATGCTTTTTAATGGGCAAAAGTCCTATTAGCCATATTTGGCTAATAGGGCTATTACCCCTTACTGTGGGAAGGAGGGACTTTTGTTGGGAGTAGGGGGTACACAATGGGGCTAGTTGATGGGGTGGGTGATTATGTCTCTCGGAGGGCAGCAGGATGGCTTAACCCCTTAATTACCTTATCGGTTAGAAAGTTCCTAGGAAATCTTGGGTAAACCAGGCATCCCTAAAGGGTTTAGGATCCAGGACAGGAAGGGAGCAATATCGTCAGGAACACCCAGAAAAAAATACAAAAATAATCATGGTGCAGTACATAAAATAAGTGTGAATCAAACTGTCAAACTTGGCTCTTGTGAATAACCTACTTACAAAAAGTAAGATTCAAGACAGCGGGTTTGTTAAAGATGAGTCTTTGGGCACCTCAGCTTAGCACCGCAGCATACAACAGCACACAACAGTGACAACTGGTGGCAGGCAGGATGGTATCTTCACAGAGGCTTCAACTCCCAATCAGGTATATGCAATCATACAGAGATGAAAGGAAACAATAGTGTTTTACCAGATAACACCAAATTTTATCAAGGAAACGTGTAAGACATGTACTCACAATATGTTAAATGAGCACAATCACATAGGGATCCCTAAAGGGTTCCCTGCAATTTTCAGGTCATTTAAAAATAGTACTGAGTACAGAAGAATTTAAAATGCATCTGATCTCAGACACACTATTAGAGAGGGTTGGGGTTCCTTACAATGCATCTGATCTCAGACGCGCTATTAGAGAGGGTTGGGGTTCCTCAGAATTTCACATAGGGTTTCTTCCCCCGAAAAAGGTTGGAAACCACTGTTCTAGACTTTAAAAAGGGCTCAACCAGGAAGTGGGAGTGTACTGAGTCGCAATGCATCTGAGAGTTTTTTCCTGTGTCTCCAGCCTGGTGGACACTTGCAGTATTGCAACCAGAAGAAGCTCCCATGAAGGCAGGATTTTTTTATACTGCATATTCTGGCTAAGCACCGACGAACGGGTCTGACATATTGCATGGGCAATGGTTTAGGTCATGTATCCGAACGGCATGGGCGTCCGCAGGAGGGGGCAAGGGGGGGCGCTTGCCCCCCCCTGGATCCAGGGCCGTCAACAGGGGGGGCACAGGGGGGACAAAGGGTACTGCTTCCCGGGCCCCGTGGGTCAGGCCGGGCCCCCTGCGCGGCCGGGCACCAGTTAATTAAATAAATGTAAAAAAAAAGTTGAAAAAAATGGCGCCGATTCCCCGCGGTCCTGGCGCGCATGCGCAGGGCAAGCAGGGCCCGCTTCCCCCCACTCCCAAAGTGGGAAGGAGGGGGAAGTACAAGCCAAGCTCCTCTGCGGCCCGCTCCCCCTCCCGCTCCCAACGTGGGATGGAGGGGGAAGTACCAGCTCCGCTGCGGCCCGCTTCCCCCCCTTGGCCAGCTTCCCGCGCACCCACCTCCCACGTGCCCCCCGGCCCACCTCCCGTGGCCTTGCCCCCCCCCCGAGCCCACCTCACGTGCCTCTCCCGAGCCCTCCTCCCACGCCCCCTCCCCAAGCCCACCTCCCGACCCTGGCAGCTGCCGCGGGGATATCGGGGGCAGGAAGGGGAAGCGTCCGGCTTGAAGCTGCACCCACCCGGTCAAGGTAAGTCACCCCACCCAGTCACTGTCACCCACTGTCACTGTCACCCACTGTCACCATAACCAACTGTCACCATAACCCACTGTCACCGTCACCCACTGTCACTGTCATCCACTGTCACCGTTACCCATTGTCACCATTACCCACTGTCAACGTTAACCACTGTCACTGTCACCCAACCAGTCACTGACTGTCACTCACCAAGTCACTGTCACCCACCCAGTCACTGTCAAGTCACTGTCCCACCCAGTCACTGTCACTCTCTCAGTCACCCAGTCACTGTCTCCCACCCACCCAGTAACTGTCTCCCACCCACCCAGTCACTGTCAATGTCACTGTCAACCCAGTCACTGTCACCCTAGTCACTGTCACCCACCCACCCAGTCACTGTCACCCACCCACCCAGTCACTGTCATCCACCCACCCAGTCACTGTCACCCAGTCACTCTCTCCCACCGTCATTCACGCACCCACCATCATTCACCCACCCACATTCAACATTCACCCACCCACCCACTGTCATTCACCCACTGTCATTCACCCATCCACCCACTCACTCACTGTCATTCACCCGCCCACCCACCATCATTCATCCACCCACCTACCGTCATTATCCCACCCACCCATCGTCATTCAACCATCATTCAACCACCCACCGTCATTCACCCACCCACCCACTGTCATTCACCCACCCACTGTCATTCACCCACTCACCCACTCACCCACTGTCATTCTACTGTCATTCACCCACTCACCCACCCAGGCAGGCAGACACATGTCTTTGTTGAAAATATAAAAATAAACAGGTTGCATTGTAATGTTTTTTTCTGTATCACAATAAAAAAACAGTTAAGTAAAAGTTGCGCTCTAAAAGATATTTTTTCGTGGTAGGTGCGCTATGGGTTCGGGGGGGGGGGGCGCTATGGGTTCGGGGGGGGGCTGCTCCTTCCATTTGTCCTGGGCCCCATGATTTCTGTTGGCGGCTCTGCCTGGATCACTCGCAGTCCTGGGCTGTTTTTGGCATTTATGGCGCCGTACAGTACGTTAACGGCGCTATAAACGCCAAAAACAGACTCTGGGTGGACCGGGACGGAGGTGGGTGGACCGGGACGGAGGTGGGTGGGTGCCCCTGGCACCGCGGCAGGCAGCTAGTGGTAGGCTAGCCTATGCTGCTACGCAGGAGGAAGCGCAGCGCACTGTCATTGGTAGCACTCGGGAGTGATGCGGCTCTCATTGGTAACACTACCTACCAATGAAAGCCGTCTCACTCCCAAGTCGGGGCCAATCTGTGCCGCAGCCGGGACCGCCATTGCGCTGCGGTTATAAATTATGTCCCCCCATGAAAAAAATTCTGCGGACGCCCATGCCGAACGGGTCTGACATATTGCATGGGCAATGGGGTTAGGACATTTTTTGTTGTTGAATGTATTGGCCCCTTTGGTACCTGTGATATAAATTGGATTAATGTTATTTTGCGCATAGGCTTCTGTAATAATAGATATTATAGAAGCCTATGATAAAAATACTATCACACTGTGGTTATTATCGCATTATTAAAGGTGGCGTTAATTCCTGCATCACGAGTTTGGCCCAAATAGCGCACCCAGTAAAGTTTTAACGCAGTGTTGATGAATAGCATCTTACTGTAAAATTGCAGTAATAACGCCCTTATATTTTTTTTATCAGGTGTAATATTAACTCTATCCAGGCTTTAGATTGTCATCTAGATTGTTACATCTGTGTTAAAGTGAGTTATCGTGAGTAAAAAAGCTGTAAGGCCGGCCCGTGTGGTGGGACTGCGGGGGCTGGCGCCCCCTGATGCTGCGGGGGCGGGACGGCCCGGTGCAGCAGGGTGGTGGTGATGCTGCGGGGGGGACCGAGGATGGGGGAGGGGGACCGATTCTGGGGGGGGGCGGCGACTGCGGGATGTGGTGGTGCTGCGGGATCCCCCGGTGCTGCGACGGGTGGCAGTGCTGGGGGTGGTTTTGGCGGGACTGCAGGGGCTGGCGGGATGGCCCGATGCTGCGGGGGGTGGTGGGACTACAGGGGCTGGCGGGATGGCCCGGTGCAGCAGGGGGGGTGGCGG
The DNA here is from genome assembly GCF_040206685.1 of Ascaphus truei. Taxonomy (NCBI): domain Eukaryota; kingdom Metazoa; phylum Chordata; class Amphibia; order Anura; family Ascaphidae; genus Ascaphus; species Ascaphus truei. Next base: position 84,661,012 of record NC_134490.1, read on the forward strand.
GACTGCCCGGTGTGGCAGGACTACAGGGACTGGCGGGACGGCCCGATGCAGCAGGGGGGGTGGCGGACTGCCCGGTGTGGCAGGACTACAGGGACTGGCGGGACGGCCCGATGCTGCGGGGGTGGGACTGCAGGGGCTGGCGGGATGGCCCAGTGCTGCGGGGGGTGGTGGGACTACAGGGGCTGGTGGGACGGCTCGGTGCGGCGGAGGCGGGACTGCAGGAGCCTGCAGGACGGCCCGATGCTGCGGGGGTGGGACTGCAGGGGCTGGCGGGACGGCCCGGTGCAGCAGGGGGGGTGGCGGACTGCCCGGTGTGGCAGGACTACAGGGACTGGCGGGACGGCCCGATGCTGCGGGAGCAGGACTGCAGGGGCTGGCGGGACTGCCCGGTGCAGCAGGGGGGGCTGGCGATGCTGCGGGGGCCAGCGGCTGGTTACAGCAGTTGCCGCCGGCCTCGCTGCAGGCACCTGTTCCACAATGCTGTTACCATGCGCGCCGGGCCTCCCTCTCACTCCGGCGCACCGGAAGCTCACTTGACTTCCGGCGCTGCCAACAGGGAGACCGGTAAAGGGAGCAGCGTTTTTTTTTTTAATTATTAAATTAACGAGCACGGCCGCACAGGGGGCCCGGGCGGGCCGGGCCCCCCTGACTCATGGAGCCCAGGACGCCAGTGCCCTTTGCCCCCCCCCTGTTGACGGCCCTGCTCACAACATTCTGTGCTTCCACTGCAGTGAAGGATTCTGGGTAATGACATGCAAATTAGCACTCAGTGTGTCCCCTTTTGCTACTTATCCACTTTAACACGGTAACATGGATCCCTGTAAGCCTATGCCTGCTGTTTAACACAGCTTTTAAAGTAGAACCTGAGACAAAGAAGTGCATGGCCAGTAAACCTACTCACAGGCAGCTGAGGAACTTTGGCAAAGTCAGTATTGCGAGCTGACAACGTGAGTGTACTGTAATTCACAAAAGCTTGTGCTAAGTAATACTACTGAAGCACTGTAATAATTCTCCTGCACTATGTATAGGACAAAGTCAAGAGGGTAAGTGCATATGCAGACGGCCACAAGGTCATGTTACAATACTATGGAAAAGCTTCATTGAAGAGTGATTTTTCAGGTCGGTCTTAAAGATGGGGAGAGAGAAACTTTGACAAATGGTAAGAGTTCCAGAGATAAGGGATAGTATGAGAGGCAAAATTCAGATGGCTCTCCGCAATAGAAACGCATAGGACTGAGAGAAGGCAGCCTAGAGAGGATCACAGGTGTGTGAGCAGGTATATATAGCGAGAGGTGAGGACAGAAAGCGCTCCAGGCCTCTTTGGCAGTGAAGAGGTTCATGAAATCAGCCTGCACATGTCAAAACCAACTCAGTGTCTATTTTGCTATAAATAATATTAAATATATTGTTGGGCATTATTAGCATACATACATTTTAAATAAATAGCAAGATTTCGCTACTTGACATTTTATTTTCAAATGTTCCCCAGGCTTGCAAACGGCTTCAAAAGATATTTATGTTGTTGGCTTCTTTCAAAGTACATCAAAACTGTTGCAGATTGCATGCAGTACTTTTTTGTTACTGTGCTGTGGGAAAATGAACTTCTTTCTCAGCCACCCCTGACATCTGACCGTTCAGCTGATCACGAGAACATTGCGGTCAACCACAACTCAATTTGATATCATTGTTTTGTGCAGAGTTCCTGCTGTTGCATGGCACCACTTACATCACCTGCTCGGCTGCTTGAAGAAAATCCTGCCTCTTGCATCTCTGATAACCCTGTGGTGGCAGCTCGACACGCACATGTTTTAAGGTGTTCCAAAAAGATTTTCTCTAAACCATTTTTTTTTTTTACATAATTGACTTCCTTCTCATCACACACGTCCCTGTAAAAGCACCTGTGGTTTCCCTTTCTGGTAAAATACTTGTGTCAATTAGGGTTAAGGATGCTGGGTTTTGGTGTTTTTTTTAATTTTATTATTTAACTAATCAGTGTTAACAATGAAAAAATATTGAGGCACGTTTGAATTTGGTGTTTATTGGTTCACTTTTTTTTTCCGTTTCCAGACAGCCCCTGTGTTGCCTTTGTCTTGTACCTGTGGCTGGGCTGCTACAAGAGGTGGCGCTCAATAGGAAATGATGCTTCATTTCCGTTCTTGACGGTTCTGACTTGAAGTGCATGATGATCAGTCACGGTGTTTTTCCGTTAAAACCTGAAACCGGATTCCGTAAATATTTTATTGCGATTCTTGAAGCTGCAATCCATGCCGTTTTTTATTTTACATTTTTGTTTCATTTTTTTTTTACATTGGACTGAAGCAGGGGGTCTCTGGAGCTGAACCCCATTAATTTCAGCTCCGAGGACCCCCTGCATCTGGAGATATTTACCTCCAGAGGCTGAGGACCAATCAGATTCACCACATCTAACACCAACCTCACAAATTTAAATTTTATATATTAAGATGTTTCTCTGTGCCATTTTTCTTTTCTTTTTTATATTTAAATGAGGAAATGTTTTAGTTCCCAATCAGTATTGATACCCCCTGGGAACTCTGTATCCAGTACATTTCTCTTTGATTTAACCTGATTTCTCTATCACCTTTCCTGACGAAGCCGAGTACGTGCAAAACGCGTAGAGTCGCCAGCATTGCCATTCCCTGCTGCACCCGGTAGATGTCCAGTGTCTTTGCGTACCAACCATCTGCGTTCCAATAGCCGAAAGTGACGTGACCGGGGAACTGGAAGCTTCACCCACGGGGAGACGCCGGAACGCTAAGCAAGCACCTCAATGAGGGACATCGGGCAGCCGTGGTCAGAGATACTGACTGCAACTATTGTACTACATGATCGTGTAAGACCCCGAGGAACATCTCTCCCAAAGAGGGGTCCCCCCAGGCCACAACTCACCCGGCGCTCTCCGGCTCCTGCTCCACAGGAGCTCCGCCGCAAGCGTTCCTCTCCTTCCCCTTCCCTGACTCCCGCGGCTGCCATTGGAGGCGCGCACGTTCGCGCACCTTTATTTCCTCCCGCGAGCAGGCCTCTCCTTCCCCTTCCCTGGCCCCCGCGGCTGCCACTGGAAGCGCGCACGTTCGCGCGCCTCCGTCTCCTCCCGCGAGAGGGACTCCCGGCTCCAGCTTAGGCCGCGTGCATCTCCCCCGCATGGGGCACACGCCTGATGCGCGTGCACCGCTCACAATCCGCGCGTCAGACAAATCAGCTGGGGCAATATTTCCTCCTATCTCTGTCTCACATGGGATCGCGCCTCCGTTCCTCCCCCTCTTCCCATTGGTCTCCCTTCTTATATATACCCTGCTCAGCCATTTCTCATTGGCTGAGCATAGTTCTGTATGACCAGTGTTAACCACGGTCGTGCCTGCCTTAGCTCTTGTCCCTTTGTCTTTTCTAGTGATCTTTTGTGTTCCGAACCGGCTTGGCTGTGGATCCGCTCTGGACGTCGACTTTTGGCTAGTATCCTGACCTCCTGAACTTTCCGACCTCTTTCCTCTGCTTATGGATCCTGATCTACCTCCCGGCTCTGGACCCCAGGCTCTCGGTACCAACTATCTTCTGGAACCTCCCTTCTCGTCCAGCGAGTATCTTACTTTATCTTATACTCCCGTACGGTTCCAGATGCCTATTTTCCACTTTCCAGGCGTGTCCCCGTAGCTGTGGCTGCAGGTGTTACTCTTCTCACCTCAGTTTCGGGGTCCCTCCTTGTCCGTGGTGAGCACAGCGTTACAGATCATTTTTTCACGCTTGTATTTAAGTGTGATTCTTATACATTTTTATGCTATAAATTGTGAATTATACAGATCACTCTATGGGTATTTTCCATCTTTTTTGAGACAACTGGGGCACTTGCTGAATACCAGATAAGACCACCGCTACAGCAGCTGATACCACACATACAGACACCAAACAGAGTTTTGGAACTGCTTTATTTTCTGTAAAATAATGTGAGTCTACATCTTACAGGATCACCTATAGCTTACTATATCCCAACTTTATATACAATCTGCACTATTTGTGTTTTATGTTTTTATTCCATAAATGGTGACAAATTGCGCTCCCCAAACTCCACTGCTAAATACCTTACAGAGGAAGACATCTGACCGTCCTCAAAAGGGTTCTGAAGCTGCATTTGTTTGTACCACTATATTTCATTCATTTGAGCACTTTTATAATATCCACTAAGCACTATATTTGTGTTTAAGCACTAAATTATTGCTATAATATCACTACTTCACGTTAAGAGCGCATTTTCACTCTTTGTTACTTCTCTATCGCCATCCCTTGTTAATGATGGGATGTGTTCCAGTGCAAAGAAGGAAAAGGTGCTAGGGGAACCAAGAGGACCTACAAAAAATGTTCGTAGTCATTATACCAAAACTACATGTAACGGGTATTCCCCCACCCAATCGCAGATTCTACTGTGTGAGTGCAGGAAACATATATTGTTACTCAGGTGTGGTGCATTACCTGTTGGCTCACAGGAGGGCTGAGCTTCCGCCACGGGGAACCTGGGGTAATTATACTAGGGGTGATCACTTACAACATCTTCTCGGTACAGCGCCTCCACCTGCGATGGCTCCCACCAGAGGGGGAGTGGTTCCTCGCAGGACAATCAATAATACCATACACAGTGCTTTATATAACGAAGGACTTTACTAACGACTAATAATGATAACCTGTGTCTCTCTCACGGTGAGACACTAACAGTGACGTCTCGCAGGACGATTCCCAAACACTAGGTGATCCCACCCAGTGTCCCAAGAACCCCACCCAATGTCCCGTACTCCTACAGAGATAGTCAATGGGTGACTGCGCAGTCACTAAGAACCTATAGGCCTGTTGGTGCACATGTGATGGTATAATACCTGCCGAGCACTCCGGTGCTCGGGTCAGCAACAAACTTCTCAAAGGGTCAGACGTGTGATGAATCCGTCTGATCCAACCGAACTCCTTGCACGTGCGGACCGCTTCACAGGAACCGCAGCGTCTGCTGTGTCCCTGTCTAATCTAAATGGTACTAACGTGACAGGAACCCTAACCTAGGGCCTGTCCCTGTAGTACAGCAACCTGTAGTGGCTTGGGGAACTCCTAGGGCCTGCAGGGGTAATGACCTGTCTCACTCCCCCAACTACCCAAGTCCCTTCGGTAAGTGATCTGGAATGGACTAGAGTACTCTTCCATGCAGTACTTGGGCGTCTACCTACTGTTGGCTAGCCTAGTGCAGATCCTCTCCAGAATTCCTGACCTCGTTAACAGGCTATCCCTTCAGGCATCCTACCCCTAGCGCTACCTCAAGGTGACTAGAACAGCTATAGCCCTTCTCCAGACCCACTACTCTCTGACTAGTCCCAGCGCCTACAGCAGCAAGCTGTAGCTCACTGGAGGTTGGCAGTCAACGTGCTGCGCAACAAGGTGCCTGCCTGTCAGACCTCACGGCACTGACAGCCGTGACTCTGACAATGCAGCACTACACTAAGGGCAGCGTCCCTATCTTGGGCCTCCCTCAGCAATTACCCACTAACCTAGTGGGGAGTTGGGGCCTACCTGGGGTGTGGGTACCTATGGGGTGCAGGAGCTGCTCTCGCTCCCCGCACCTTGCTTCCCTCACAGCTCCCTGACTCCAACTCTCTGTAACCTTCCTTTCCCAGCTCCCACTAATGTAAGTGGCAGGGTCCCTAACCCGAGGGCTGCCCCTGGCAACACTCACCTTACTGGGGAGCTGAGCTATCTCGAGCCCTGGGGGTGCTGGCCTAGTACAGGGAGTCCTGGACTCCTGTACCCTACCTCCTTCCCTGGGCTGCTCCGGTCTCTGACTGATCTAACGTGCTGCAAGCCCGCCAAATGTATCTCTTTTCCCAGGGGTCTCCTAAGCCCTATTGGCTCCCTGGGGTCACATGGGGCTCGCAAAGGCTCTTGGGATATGTAGTCCCAGCTCAGAGCCTTCCCTGGTAGGCTAGGGGTTCGCGGGCTTTTCCCTACCTTCACTGCGCTTGCGCAAGCTTTCCCGGGCTGCCTCGACCTTCCCTCAGCTCTCCCTGCTCTCGCGCGAGCTATCCCTGTCTCGGGGCTGTCCCTGCGCCTACGCATCCCTGCGCATGCGCAACAGTATCCTCAATGGCGGCGCCCTGCTTGGCCGGCCGCCGGGACCTTAGAGACGCGATCGCGGCCTTAGCAACCGCCCGATCGCGTCCCCGGCAACCGGCCGCAGGCAGGAGAAGCCGCGCTGCTCCCTGCTCCAGCCCCCACCCTTGGAAGCAGCCGTCGGGTCTGTCGGCACCCGCGACCGAGCTGCTCAAGGGGAGGGGGGTCTCCAGGAGCCACGGGAGCTCCAGGCTACACTCTCCCCCTGGTGAAACTCCAACGACCTCGCTTGGATGGCAGACATAACCTGGTACACAGTTATACAATGAAAATGCAGGGCATATGTACAACCTATCACTGGTGACTTTAGACATCAGGTTACAATACAGTTCACATACCATACCCGAGGCCAGCTGAGCGTCAGCTGTTTGCTGAGACCATTCGTGGGGTGCCCCTAACTGATCAAGTGGGGGTACCTCACTTTTGCGTCCGTGAGCCTCCCCCAGAAAAATTTCTTGAAGAGCACACCGGAGGGCAACAGTCACTGGTTCCTCGCTACTTCCTCCCCCTGGTGGAAGGAGTAGCACCATGTCTCTGAAGCAGACCTTTACCCGGTCACCCGCGGCATGGATGCGGTAGACCAGGCGGCCAGGACCTTTTCCGCGGTCCACTACTTGGCGAATGGCACGCTCCCTTTTGGGCTTAAGGGAGGCAATTTTTACTAAATCCCTCGCCACACAGTCCTTGTCCCTACGTACTTGCGAGGCTTCCGCTGGGAAGCGAGCAATGGACAATGTCTCTTTCCTCAAAGTCTCTGTTTCACCTGGCAGGGGGTAAAGGGTAGATACCTTACCACTGTGGTGATTCACGGTAGCCAACAGGTCCTCGGGGACGCTGTCAGTTCCCACCTCGGCTGTATCAGGACCTGTCCCCGGCACTTCTGGGACAGTCCACTTACTGGCTTGAAACTCGGGAGCGTTGGATTCCAGTCCTGGGATCATCATTTGGGTTAGAGCACACGGGCTCATACTTAGTTCAGGAACCATAACTCTGGCCTTTTTCACGACCACCTCCATCGGAGCCTGTGGGGGGCAAAGGGGTTCCTTACCACTCTGCTGGCTTGCGATGGTTTTCTCTTCTTCTGGAACACTGTCAGGTATCTGCGGTGCTTCACCTGACACCACGACAGAGCTGACTGTTCTCTTCAACTGAACGGTAGGTGGTAGATACTGGTCCTCTCGCACGGCTGGACAGCTTTCTTCTAGGGGGGACACCTTACCCTGTGATTCCTCTATCTCACTGCTGGGGTGGTTCGCCGGTAGGCGCATCGCCACCGATGGTTCGTCCTTTTCCGTAGCTGGCTGGGCCTCAGTTCTTCCCGCTTGGTTGCAACAGGGAACCAGGGCAGCCTTGTCTGTCAGCTCCTCCACCTCCGTGGTTGAGGTAGAGCAAGTAACAGCATCTTCATCTCTGTGTTCTGCCATCTGAGATTCCTGCTTGGGATCTGGGACTGTAGACTGCAGCAGCACAGGCTTTAGAAACTGTGCCCCGCAGCTGGCACACTTGGGGCCCCAGGTCTGTTTGCCACCTGGGAAGTCACACTGATTACAAACACATCGTATACACCCCTCGTCCTCCACCACGGCCACCCGATATTCTATTGGTAGCCTAAAATGGTTAAAGTCCATACCACCAGATAGACTCAAGTCCTTTTGTAGGCACGGGCACACCAGAAAGGATATTTTCCCTCCTTTAGACCGCCATGCTCCATATAAATGAGGGTGTATTTCTCTGCACTCTGTACTGTTTTTAATGGGAATAACAGTTGCTGATGGTTGTTCACTTTGCTTGCTCCCCCTGGTGGAATGTAAAGGAGGGGCTCGCTCTATCACTGAGTCACTCACATTGCGGGGGCGGAGCTTAGGGTTTCCCGCCAAACCCGGCCAGTTTGCAACATTTTCCCGCGCGGGCGGGAAATCAGCACGTGACTTCTTCATGGCGAACAAAAATAGCACAATTTAGAAAAAAATATACCGGGCACCCCAGGTCATTCTCTCAGCAGCGCCTCCAAATGTAACGGGTATTCCCCCACCCAATCGCAGATTCTACTGTGTGAGTGCAGGAAACATATATTGTTACTCAGGTGTGGTGCATTACCTGTTGGCTCACAGGAGGGCTGAGCTTCCGCCACGGGGAACCTGGGGTAATTATACTAGGGGTGATCACTTACAACATCTTCTCGGTACAGCGCCTCCACCTGCGATGGCTCCCACCAGAGGGGGAGTGGTTCCTCGCAGGACAATCAATAATACCATACACAGTGCTTTATATAACGAAGGACTTTACTAACGACTAATAATGATAACCTGTGTCTCTCTCACGGTGAGACACTAACAGTGACGTCTCGCAGGACGATTCCCAAACACTAGGTGATCCCACCCAGTGTCCCAAGAACCCCACCCAATGTCCCGTACTCCTACAGAGATAGTCAATGGGTGACTGCGCAGTCACTAAGAACCTATAGGCCTGTTGGTGCACATGTGATGGTATAATACCTGCCGAGCACTCCGGTGCTCGGGTCAGCAACAAACTTCTCAAAGGGTCAGACGTGTGATGAATCCGTCTGATCCAACCGAACTCCTTGCACGTGCGGACCGCTTCACAGGAACCGCAGCGTCTGCTGTGTCCCTGTCTAATCTAAATGGTACTAACGTGACAGGAACCCTAACCTAGGGCCTGTCCCTGTAGTACAGCAACCTGTAGTGGCTTGGGGAACTCCTAGGGCCTGCAGGGGTAATGACCTGTCTCACTCCCCCAACTACCCAAGTCCCTTCGGTAAGTGATCTGGAATGGACTAGAGTACTCTTCCATGCAGTACTTGGGCGTCTACCTACTGTTGGCTAGCCTAGTGCAGATCCTCTCCAGAATTCCTGACCTCGTTAACAGGCTATCCCTTCAGGCATCCTACCCCTAGCGCTACCTCAAGGTGACTAGAACAGCTATAGCCCTTCTCCAGACCCACTACTCTCTGACTAGTCCCAGCGCCTACAGCAGCAAGCTGTAGCTCACTGGAGGTTGGCAGTCAACGTGCTGCGCAACAAGGTGCCTGCCTGTCAGACCTCACGGCACTGACAGCCGTGACTCTGACAATGCAGCACTACACTAAGGGCAGCGTCCCTATCTTGGGCCTCCCTCAGCAATTACCCACTAACCTAGTGGGGAGTTGGGGCCTACCTGGGGTGTGGGTACCTATGGGGTGCAGGAGCTGCTCTCGCTCCCCGCACCTTGCTTCCCTCACAGCTCCCTGACTCCAACTCTCTGTAACCTTCCTTTCCCAGCTCCCACTAATGTAAGTGGCAGGGTCCCTAACCCGAGGGCTGCCCCTGGCAACACTCACCTTACTGGGGAGCTGAGCTATCTCGAGCCCTGGGGGTGCTGGCCTAGTACAGGGAGTCCTGGACTCCTGTACCCTACCTCCTTCCCTGGGCTGCTCCGGTCTCTGACTGATCTAACGTGCTGCAAGCCCGCCAAATGTATCTCTTTTCCCAGGGGTCTCCTAAGCCCTATTGGCTCCCTGGGGTCACATGGGGCTCGCAAAGGCTCTTGGGATATGTAGTCCCAGCTCAGAGCCTTCCCTGGTAGGCTAGGGGTTCGCGGGCTTTTCCCTACCTTCACTGCGCTTGCGCAAGCTTTCCCGGGCTGCCTCGACCTTCCCTCAGCTCTCCCTGCTCTCGCGCGAGCTATCCCTGTCTCGGGGCTGTCCCTGCGCCTACGCATCCCTGCGCATGCGCAACAGTATCCTCAATGGCGGCGCCCTGCTTGGCCGGCCGCCGGGACCTTAGAGACGCGATCGCGGCCTTAGCAACCGCCCGATCGCGTCCCCGGCAACCGGCCGCAGGCAGGAGAAGCCGCGCTGCTCCCTGCTCCAGCCCCCACCCTTGGAAGCAGCCGTCGGGTCTGTCGGCACCCGCGACCGAGCTGCTCAAGGGGAGGGGGGTCTCCAGGAGCCACGGGAGCTCCAGGCTACACTCACATAAATTAAAATCATCTATGACATGCAGCACAAATGATGTGGTTTATATGCTGAAATGTGCTTGCGGAAGCAGATACATTGGGAGGACCATCAGGCCACTCAAAATCAGGATTTCTGAACATCTCAGATCCATAAAAAACAGAGAGAACCCACCCATTTTATTTTCTGTATTCCCCTCCCTCCCCTTTTATGTCCTGAAAAAATAATAAAATACAAGTTAAAACAAAAAACAGAGACGACAGATTTCCGGTCTCTAGGCATTTCAATGCATGTCCTCTTGGTTCCCCTAGCACCTTTTGCTTCTTTGCTCTGGAACACATTCCATCATTAACCAGGTGAGGTGATAGAGAAACCAGGTGAGGTGATAGAGAAACCAGGTGAGGTGATAGAGAAACCAGGTTAAATCAAAGACAAATGTACTGGATATAAACCCTGGGAACTCTGTTTCCCAGGGGTATCAATATACTGATTGTGAACTAAAACATTTCATTTAAATATCAGCATTATTATCATTATCCCATGTCTCTGCTTTCATATCTACATACATGTAGCCTTTGCTGTTCAACATTAGTTTGACCTGATCGGTAACTGCCAATATAAAACTTGTTGTACTCAAGAAATCATATACATTGCCTAGTTATATGCGTGTCCGATTTGTTTGTTTTCATCGTATCCTGCATAGATGTGAACGGAAATCCATATTTGCCATTCTCATCCCTTACTGTTTCTGTTTCTGTTTCTCTCTCTCTCTCTCTCTCTCTCTCTCTCTCTC